>NC_083742.1:687500-980000 GCF_033458585.1 Syngnathus typhle
CTTTGTTTTAATTAAACAGTCGGATTCCCCTGGTCCGTTCCAGTTCTAAGCCAGCTGCTTGGCGTTGGCCGAGGCAACCCGCCGGGAGCGCACCGAGCGGACGGCCGCAGAGCGCGACCGCCACCGGCCCCGATTGGCCGACGTCCGCACCGCCGCGGGGCCCCGACGGCCGCCTTCACCGACGGCCGGCGACTGCGCTCGCCGGGGAACGCGCGCCGGAGCCACCAAGCGCCCCCGAAAGGAAGGGGGCAGGGCGGGGCGGGCTTTCGCCCGACACCCGCCGCAGACCCCGCGACCCACCGCCCGCCCGGGAAGCCAACGAGAAAGCACCGGCGCCTGACCGACGCGCGCCTGGGGCCCATCCGAGGACCTCACTAAGCCATCCAATCGGTAGTAGCGACGGGCGGTGTGTACAAAGGGCAGGGACTTAATCAATGCGGGCTTATGACCCGCGCTCACTGGGAATTCCTCGTTGGTGGGAAATAATTGCAGTCCCCAGTCCCTATCACGAGCGGGGTTCATATGGTTACCCGCGCCTCTCGGCGCAGGGGATGTGGCACACACTGGTCCGCTCAGTGTGGCGCGCGTGCAGCCCCGGACATCTAAGGGCATCACAGACCTGTTATTGCTCAATCTCGTGTGGCTGAACGCCACTTGTCCCTCTAAGAAGTTGCCCGCCGACCGCTCGAGGGCCGCGTAACTATTTAGCATGTCGGAGTCTCGTTCGTTATCGGAATTAACCAGACAAATCGCTCCACCAACTAAGAACGGCCATGCACCACCACCCACGGAATCGAGAAAGAGCTGTCAATCCATAACCTGTTAAAAATGCTTAGCCACGGCCCTGGAAGCCTAATCAGGCGTAAAAAGTTAGGCGGAGCGGCCCTGGAGCTCCATCTGGAGGTCCGCAAAAAGCTCCATAATCTGTTAAAAATGCTTAGCCGCGGCTTTGGAAGCCTAATCGGGCGTAAAAGGTTAGGCGGAGGGCCCCCCAGAGCTCCAGCTGGAGGTCCGCAAAAAGCTCCATAATAGGTTAAAAATGCTTAGCCGCGGCCCTGGAAGCCTAATCGGGCGTAAAAAGTTAGGCGGAACGGCCCTGGAGCTCCAGCCGGAAGTCCTCAAAAAGCTCCATAATCTGTTAAAAATGCTTAGCCGGGGTCCTGGAAGCCTCGGCCGGTGTAAAAGGTTAGGTGGAACGGCCCTGGAGCTCCAGCTGGAGGTCCGCAAAAAGCTCCATAATCGGTTAAAAAGAGTCTCGTTCGTTATCGGAATTAACCAGACAAATCGCTCCACCAACTAAGAACGGCCATGCACCACCACCCACGGAATCGAGAAAGAGCTGTCAATCTGTCAATCCTGTCCGTGTCCGGACCGGGTGAGGTTTCCCGTGTTGAGTCAAATTAAGCCGCAGGCTCCACTCCTGGTGGTGCCCTTCCGTCAATTCCTTTAAGTTTCAGCTTTGCAACCATACTCCCCCCGGAACCCAAAGACTTGGTGGTTTCCCGGGCGCTGCCCAGCGGGTCATGGGAATAACGCCGCCGGATCGCGGGTCGGCATCGTTTATGGTCCATAATCTGTTAAAAATGCTTCCGGGGTCCTGGAATACTCGGCCGGTGTAAAAAGTTAGGCGGAACGGCCCTGGAGCTCCAGCTGGAGGTCCGCAAAAAGCTCCATAATCGGTTAAAAATGCTTAGCCGTGGCCCTGGAAGCCTAATCGGGCGTAAAAAGTTAGGCGGAGCAGTCCTGGAGCTCCTGCTGGAGGTCCGAAAAAAGCTCCATAACCTGTTAAAAATGCTTAGCCACGGCCCTGGAAGCCTAATCAGGCGTAAAAAGTTAGGCGGAACGGCCCTGGAGCTCCATCTGGAGGTCCGCAAAAAGCTCCATAATCTGTTAAAAATGCTTAGCCGCGGCTTTGGAAGCCTAATCAGGCGTAAAAAGTTAGGCGGAGGGCCCTCAGAGCTCCAGCTGGAGGTCCGCAAAAAGCTCCATAATAGGTTAAAAATGCTTAGCCGCGGCCCTGGAAGCCTAATCGGTCGTAAAAAATTTGGCGGAACGGCCCTGGAGCTCCAGCCGGAAGTCCTCAAAAAGCTCTATAATCTGTTAAAAATGCTTAGCCGGGGTCCTGGAAGCCTCGGCCGATGTAAAAGGTTAGGTGGAACGGCCCTGGAGCTCCAGCTGGAGGTCCGCAAAAAGCTCCATAATCGGTTAAAAATGCTTAGCCGCGGCCCTGGAAGCCTAATGGGGCGTAAAAAGTTAGGCGGAGCGGCCCTGGAGCTCCTGCTGGAGGTCCGAAAAAAGCTCCATAACTTGTTAAAAATGCTTAGCCGCGGCCCTGGAAGCCTAATCGGGCGTAAAAAGTTAGGCGGAGCGGCCCTGGAGCTCCTGCTGGAGGTCCGAAGAAAAGCTCCATAATCTGTTAAAAATGCTTAGCCGCGTCCCTGGAAGCCTAATTGGGCGTAAAAAGTTAGGCGGAACGGCCCTGGAGCTCCAGCTGGAGGTCCGCAAAAAGCTCCATAATCGATTAAAAATGCTTAGCCGGGTCCCTGGAAGCCTAATCGGGCGTAAAAAGTTAGACGGAGGGCCCCCAGAGCTCCAGCTGGAGGTCCGCAAAAAGCTCCATAATCTGTTATAAATGCTTAGCCGGGGTCCTGGAAGCCTCGGCCGGTGTAAAAAGTTAGGCGGAACAGCCCTGGAGCTCCAGCTGGAGGTCCGCAAAAAACTCCCTAATCTGTTAAAAATGCTTAGCCGGGTCCCTGGTAGCCTGATCGGGCGTAAAAAGTTAGGCGGAACGGCCCTGGAGCTCCAGCTGGAGGTCCGCAAAAAGCTCCATAATCGGTTAAAAATGCTTAGCCGCGGCCCTGGAAGCCTAATCGGGCGTAAAAAGTTAGGCGGAACGGCCCTGGAGCTCCAGCTGGAGGTCCGCAAAAAGCTCCATAATCTGTTAAAAATGCTTAGCGGCGGCCCTGGAAGCCTAATCGGGCGTAAAAAGTTAGGCGGAACGGCCCTGGACCTCCAGCTGGAGGTCCGCAAAAAGCTCCATAATCGGTTGAAAAGGCTTAGCCGCGGCCCTGGAAGCCTAATCGGGCGTAAAAAGTTAGGCGGAACGGCCCTGGAGCTCCAGCTGGAGGTCCGCAAAAAGCTCCATAATCGGTTAAAAATGCTTAGCCGCGGCCCTGGAAGCCTAATCGGGCGTAAAAAGTTAGGCGGAGCGCCCCCCCCGAGGACCGGCCGGAGCTCCGCTGGAAGACCAGCGGGCCGTCGAAAATGCTTAGCCGAGGCTGTGGAAGCCTCGCCGGGCATCGTTCTCGGCAGCCGGGGTAGCGCTGAGGTACCAGGGGTAAGCGCTGAGGTACCAGGGGAGAGCGCTGAGGTACCAGGGGGAAGCGCTGAGGTACCAGGGGTAAGCTCTGAGGTACCAGGGGAATGCGTTTAGGTACCAGGGGCCGCTCTGAGGTACCAGGGGTAGGAGTACGGTGGGTACCAGGGGTAGGTGCAGTACCAGCTTTGGTCTATTGGTGCGCCAGAGTACGATGAGTTGGTCCCCCTAGTTACTGTACTCATCCACTTTACCCCCTAATCGCAAAATATAATCGGCACGTATATGCAGAAGACTTTTTTTTCTTTTTGAAATTTTTTCTACGTGCCAGCGGATGCTGGCACACGAACTGTCCGAGCTACGACGGTTCCCCGGTCGGACAGCGACGGTGAAAAAGCGGTCCTGGAGGTCCGATCAAATTTTGCGAATATTTTCTAAGTGTCACCGAGGGCTGACACGCAATCTGTCCGAGGCGCGCCGGTTCCCTGGTCGGATCCGAATGGCGAAAAATCGGCCTCTCCACCACGGAGGTCGGTGAGAATTTCAGAATACCGTTTATTTCCGTGTATAGTGCGCAAAATTTAACTAATTTATTGTCCTAAAATCTGGGGTGCGCATTATACATGGGTACAAAGAAAAAAAAAATTATTATTATTTTTTTTAATTTTTTATTTTTTTTTTAAAGAAAGTCATGGTACAACAAAACCAACAACAGGACTGACCGACTAAGTCGTGGAACAAAAAGACAGGGTGACATTACCAAAGACAGGAACAGAAACCAAACAGACATCATGACAGTAACACATGCAATGATCCGACGGTGAGCGAGGGGCAGACAGGACTTAAATACAAAACACGTTACATCGATTGTGGTGACACAGGAAGAGAGGGGCGACGCGAACAGAAACTATGGCAACCTAGACACATAGCAAAACTGGGGACGAGACATGACAAATCTCCCCCGAAATAAAACTCACCTTTCTTCTTGTTTGTTGTCAATCGCGCATCGCATTCAGCCATCCTGCCCAACACACTTAGTAAAATTCATAATTGACGACACATCGTTTGATGCGATGGTGCAATCCTTGATGGTGTGTTGTTTTTATTGTTTGTTTTTTAATCTGCATCGCGGACCGGACGTCATGCGGAAGCAGTATGACTGCGCATGCGCGGAAGCAGTATGACTGCATGCGCACTATGGGTCAGCTGCGCAGAACGGATGCGCAAGACACGTCAGCTATTTACTAATTAGCGAGAGTTCGGTTTAATTAGCAGTTTCATCAAAATGGATAAGAGAGCAAGTTATACTGTAGCATTTCGAAAGAAAGTCATTGAAGTGGCAGAAGAATTAGGCAATAGGGCAGCTGCGCGCCAATTTGACGTCAATGAGTCAAACATAAGACTCTGGAGGAAGAAAAAAAATCAATTTGATACAGCGAAGGCTTCAGCAATATACTAGTCCTCTTCTCTTCTTGACTGACAATGAACGTGATAGTTTAATACAATCAGCAAATAACAAAATGTGTATTACAGGTAATATTTTATTTCACAACATTTTGCCTTGTTCCTTTCGTCTCTGCTGCTCACTTCAAACACGCTCCATACGAGCGCAATGCTCTCGTATCAGACAAGGCTTGCTTGATCACCTGCTCATTTGCTGTCTGTCACAATGTACCCTACACAAATCCGAAACATTTGTTGCGGCTCCGAGTCACGACGAGGGGCAAGTTTTGGTTTCCAAGGGTGTTTTTATTCCTCTTCAACGTCTCTCCCATACAGAGCGGCCTTTTTCAGTCCGCACGCCTCTTTACCGTGCGCGCACGGAGCGCGGTGGTGCGTTTAGGGGCAGTCGGAGAAATCAACGCCAACAAAAAAAATGACATCCAGCCTAGTTAAGACCATACCAAACACTATAAAAATGGGACCCATTGCCTCCCTGCGTGTGTGACGATCATTGGGACTTAAAAAAAAAAAAAAATTAAATGAAAAATTTTAAAAAATTCATAAAAATTGGGTGCGTATTATACATGGGTACAAGCTTTTTTCCAGTATCAGCATGCCATTTTTAGGGTGCGTATTACACCGTGTTCCAAATTATTATGCAAATGATATTTATCTCAGATTTTCCTAAATAGTCGATGCAAATGAGTGAGCATAATTTTCAAGTCATCAACCATTAGTTTAATGAATTCGAATGTTATTGAACAAACATCCCAATGATAACAGAATTTTTCAAATATAAAAAACTTAAAATGCACTGTTCCAAATTATTACGCACAACAGAGTTTTATAACATTTTATAGGTTGTTATGAACTGAAATGCTCATCTTTAGAATTTACAGCATTTGGAGGTCATATTTACTGAAATCAAAAGCTATTTCAACCAAAAACATCTTAACAGGTCAAGTTATATTTTAACATAGGACCCTTTATTTGATAGCAGCTTCACAATTCTTGCATCCATTGACCTTGTGAGTTTTTGGAGAGTTTCTGCTTGAATTTCTTTGCAGGATGTCAGAATAGCCTCCCAGAGCTGCTGTTTGGATGTGAACTGCCTCCCACCCTCATAGATCTTTTGCTTGAGGATGCTCCAAAGGTTCTCAATAGGGTTGAGGTCAGGGGAGGATGGGGGCCACACCATGAGTTTCTCTCCTTTTATGCCCATAGCAGCCAATGATGCAGAGGTATTCCTTGCAGCATGAGATGGTGCATTGTCATGCATGAAGATGATTTTGCTACGGAAAGCACGGTTCTTCTTTTTGTACCATGGAAGAAAGTGGTCAGTCAGAAACTCCACATACTTTACAGATGTCATTTTCACACCTTCAGGGACCCTAAAGGGGCCAACCAGCTCTCTCCCCATGATTCCGGCCCAAAACATGACTCCGCCACCTCCTTGCTGACGTCGCAGCCTTGTTGGGACATGGTGGCCGTCCACCAACCATCCACGACTCCATCCATCTGGACCATCCAAGGTTGCACGGCACTCATCAGTGAACAAGACTGTTTGAAAATTAGTCTTCATGTATTCCTGGGCCCACTGCAGCCGTTTCTGCTTGTGAGCGTTGTTTAGGGGTGGCCGAATAGAGGGTTTACGCATAACTGCAAGACTCTGGAGGATTCTACACCTTGATGTTCGTGGGACTCCAGAGGCACCAGCAGCTTCAAATATCTGTTTGCTACTTTGTAATGGCATTTTAGCAGCTGCTCTCTTAATCCGATGTTTTTGTCTGGCAGAAACCTTCCTCGTTGTGCCTTTATCTGCACGAACCCGTGTGTGCTCTGAATCAGCCACAAATCTCTTTACAGTACGATGATCACGCTTAAGTTTTCGTGAAATATCTAAGGTCTTCATACCTTGTCCAAGGCATTGAACTATTTCACGCTTTTCGACAGCAGAGATATCCTTTTTCTTTCCCATGTTGCTTGGAAATGGTCATCTGCTTAATAATGTGGAACGCCATTCTTAAGTAGTTTTTCCTTAATTGGGCTCACCTGGCAGACTAATTATCACAGGTGTCTGAGATTGATTTCAGTGATCCAAAGAGCCCTGACACACAATACCGTCCATGAGTTTAATTGAAAAACAAAAAATGTAATCTTTGACACTTAAATACAATTTGCATAATAATTTGGAACACAGTGTATACATGGGGGCGCACTATACACGGAAAAAAACGGTATTTTCTAAGTGCGAGCGTGGGCTTCCGCACAAGCTGTCCGAGTGGCGACGGTTCCCCAGTCGGATCCGAATGGCGAAAATTCGGCCTCTCCACCACGGAGGTCGGTGAGAATTTCGGAATATTTTCTAAGTGCCAGCGTGGGCTGCCGCACAAGCTGTCCGAGTGGCGACGGTTCCCCGGTCGGATCCGAATGGCGAAAACTCGGCCTCTCCACCACGGAAGTCGGTAAGAATTTCAGAATATTTTGTAAGTGCGAGCGTGGGCTGCCGCACAAGCTGTCCGAGTGGCGACGGTTCCCCGGTCGGATCCGAATGGCGAAAATACTGCCTCTCCACCACGGAGGTCGGTGAGAATTTCAGAATATTTTCTAAGTGCCAGCGTGGGCTGCCGCACAAGCTGTCCGAGTAGCGATGGTTCCCCAGTCGGATCCGAATGGCGAAAATTCGGCCTCTCCACCACGGAGGTCGGTGAGAATTTCGGAATATTTTCTAAGTGCCAGCGTGGGCTTCCGCACAAGCTGTCCGAGTGGCGACGGTTCCCCAGTCGGATCCGAATGGCGAAAATTCGGCCTCTCCACCACGGAGGTCGGTGAGAATTTCGGAATATTTTCTAAGTGCCAGCGTGGGCTGCCGCACAAGCTGTCCGAGTGGCGACGGTTCCCCGGTCAGATCCGAATGGCGAAAACTCGGCCTCTCCACCACGGAAGTCGGTAAGAATTTCAGAATATTTTGTAAGTGCGAGCGTGGGCTGCCGCACAAGCTGTCCGAGTGGCGACGGTTCCCCGGTCGGATCCGAATGGCGAAAACTCGGCCTCTCCACCACGGAAGTCGGTAAGAATTTCAGAATATTTTGTAAATGCGAGCGTGGGCTGCCACACAAGCTGTCCGAGTGGCGACGGTTCCCCGGTCGGATCCGAATGGCGAAAATACTGCCTCTCCACCACGGAGGTCGGTGAGAATTTCAGAATATTTTCTAAGTGCCAGCGTGGGCTGCCGCACAAGCTGTCCGAGTAGCGACGGTTCCCCGGTCGGATCCGAATGGCGAAAATTCGGCCTCTCCACCACGGAGGTCGGTGAGAATTTCGGAATATTTTCTAAGTGCGAGCGTGGGCTGCCGTACGTTCCGTCCGAGTGGCGACGGTTCCCCGGTCGGCCCCAAATGGCAAAAAATCAGCCTCTCCCCCTGGAGCTCGCGCCAACTTTGGCGAAGATTTTCCAAGTGCCAACGGCTCTTGCTCCGCACAGTGTCCGCTCCGCGCTGGTTCCCGCGGTCGGCCACAAATAAGCCTCTCTTCCTGGAGCTCACGCCAACTCTGGCGAAAAATTTCGAAGTGCCAACGGCCCTTGCGCCGTCAAGTGTCCGCTCCGCGCTGGTTCCCGCGGTCGGCCACAAAGAGCGAAAAATCTGCGTCTCCTCCTGGAGCTCGCACCAACTCAGGCGAAACATTTCTAAGTGCCAACGGCTCTTGCGCCGCACAGTGTCTGCTCTGCGCTGGTTCCCGCGGTCGGCCACAAATGGCGAAAAATCAGCCTCTCCTCCTGGAGCTCACGCCAACTCTGGCGAAAAATTACCAAGTGCCAACGGCTCTTGCGTCGTCAAGTGTCCGCTCCGCGCTGGTTCTCGTGGTCGGCCACAAAGAGCGAAAAATCAGCCTCTCCTCCTGGAGCTCGCGCCAACTCAGGCAAAACATTTCTAAGTGCCAACGGCTCTTGCGCCGTCAAGTGTCCGCTCCGCGCTGGTTCCCGCGGTCGGCCAAAAATGGCGAAAAATCATCCTCTCCTCCTGGAGCTCACGCCAACTCAGGCGAAAAATTTCTAAGTGCAAACGGCTCTTGCGCCGTCAAGTGTCCGCTCCGCGCTGGTTCCTGCGGTCGGCCGCAAAAAGCAGAAAACCAGCCTCTTCCCCTGGAGCTCGCGCCGACTCTGGCGAAAAACTTCTAAGTGCCAACGGCTCTTGCGCCGTAAAGTGTCCGCTTTGGGGGGGAACACAACGCTAGAGACACCAGCCGCCTTCTGACTATATTTTGCGATTTGGGGGTAAAGGTAATGAGTACAGTGACTAGGGGGACCAACTCAACGTACTCTGGCGCACCAACAGACCAAAGCCGGTACTGCACCTACCCCTGGTACCCCAACCCCTGGTACCTGAAGGGACTTTGAAAAATTTCGCCAAATTTTGGGAGGACCGGCCTGCCTCCTTAAACACAGGCCGGCGGGAACGACTGGCAGAATCGCGTGACGGTCGCCTGCTCCCGGCGTCCGCACGTGAACGAACATCCCCCCTCCCGGGGACGGACGTCTGCTCCCGGCCGCTGTCCTTCACCCCCTCAGCTTCCGGACCCCCGTCTGCTCCCGGCGGGCCTCCGAGTACCCTCCCCTTCTCCCGAACTGACCGACTGGCACTCATGACCCACCTTGGTAGGGCCCCCACCGGCCCCGGCTCGCGCCGGCGTTGGGTGGACGGTTCCTCCCCACTTGTGGGTCGCACTCTAGCGCCTCGGCCCCCCCGAGGACCTCTAGCTGGAGCTCCAGGGCCGTTCCGCATAACTTTTTACGCCCGATTAGGCTTCCAGGGACCCGGCTAAGCATTTTTAACCGATTATGGAGCTTTTTGCGGACCTCCAGCTGGAGCTCCAGGGCCGTTCCGCCTAACTTTTTACGCCCGATTAGGCTTCCAGGGCCGCGGCTAAGCATTTTTAACCGATTATGGAGCTTTTTGCGGACCTCCAGCTGGAGCTCCAGGGCCGTTCCGCCTAACTTTTTACGCCCGATTAGGCTTCCAGGGCCGCGGCTAAGCATTTTTAACCGATTATGGAGCTTTTTGCGGACCTCCAGCAGGAGCTCCAGGGCCGCTCCGCCTAACTTTTTACGCCCGATTAGGCTTCCAGGGCCGCGGCTAAGCATTTTTAACCGATTATGGCGCTTTTTGCGGACCTCCAGCTGGAGCTCCAGGGCCGTTCCGCCTAACCTTTTACACCGGCCGAGGCTTCCAGGACCCCGGCTAAGCATTTTTAACAGATTATGGAGCTTTTTGAGGACTTCCAGCTGGAGCTCCAGGGCCGTTCCGCCTAACTTTTTACGCCCGATTAGGCTTCCAGGGACCCGGCTAAGCATTTTTAACCGATTATGGAGCTTTTTTCGGACCTCCAGCTGGAGCTCCAGGGCCGTTCTGCCTAAATTTTACGCCCGATTAGGCTTCCAGGGCCGTGGCTAAGCATTTTTAACCGAATATGGAGCTTTTTGCGGACCTCCAGCTGGAGCTCCAGGGCCGTTCCGCCTAACTTTTTACGCCCGATTAGGCTTCCAGGGCTGCATCTAAGCATTTTTAACCGATTATGCAGCTTTTTGCGTACCTCCAGCTGGAGCTCCAGGGCCGTTCCGCCTAACTTTTTACGCCCGATTAGGCTTCCAGGGACCCGGCTAAGCATTTTTAACCGATTATGGTGCTTTGTGCGGACCTCCAGCTGGAGCTCCAGGGCCGTTCCGCCTAACTGTTTACGCCCGATTAGGCTTCCAGGGCCGCGGCTAAGCATTTTTAACCGATTATGGAGCTTTTCTTCGGACCTCCAGCAGGAGCTCCATGGCCGCTCCGCCTAACTTTTTACGCCCGATTAGGCTTCCAGGGCCGCGGCTAAGCATTTTTAACAAGTTATGGAGCTTTTTTCGGACCTCCAGCAGGAGCTCCAGGGCTGCTCCGCCTAACTTTTTAAGCCCGATTAGGCTTCCAGGGCCGCTGCTAAGCATTTTTAACCAATTATGGAGCTTTTAGCGGACCTCCAGCTGGAGCTCCAGGGCCGTTCCGCCTAAGTTTTTACACCGGCCGAGGTTTCCAGGACCCCGGCTAAGCATTTTTAACAGATTATGGAGCTTTTTGAGGACTTCCGGCTGGAGCTCCAGGGCCGTTCCGCCTAACTTTTTACGCCCAATTAGGCTTCCAGGACCGCGGCTAAGCATTTTTAACCTATTATGGAGCTTTTTGCGGACCTCCAGCTGGAGCTCTGGGGGCCCTTCGCCTAACTTTTTAGGCCCGACTAGGCTTCCAGGGACGCGGCTAAGCATTTTTAACCGATTATGGTGCTTTTTGCGGACTTCCGGCTGGAGCTCCAGGGCCGCTCCGCCTAACTTATTACGCCCAAGGAGGCTTCCAGGGACGCGGCGAAGCATTTTTAACAGATCATGGAGGTTTTTGCGGACCTCCAGCCGGTCCTCCAGGGCCGCCGCGCCTCACTGTTTACACCCGATCAGGCTTCCAGGGACTTTCAGGAATTCTTCCAGTAGGGGCGCACGCCCACAGGAAAAAAAATCTAACATCACCCACGGCGTTTGCTGATCGCTAAAACAACATCCGGGTCCGGGAGGCAAACGGTGAATGGATAACATCGCGCACATAGAATAGCGCAAGCACATTCGCGCAAGACCGAAAGAAAAAAACGGCATGAAAATTAAGAATCGAAAAAGCTCAATTTTTTTCAACCGGCTCGCCCCGGCTTGGCTACGCCTCTGGTGCTACGCCTCTGGTACCAGCGGAGATGGTGGCTTGAACTGCTCCATGTCGGCTGTGTTAGCTCCCGTTAGCTTGCCGCTAATCTTCAGTCAACGGTGTTGAATACTGTCCTTGACTTACTCCGTAACTCAGTCTTCTGACACCATGTTGTGGCTTTATGCCCTGATATACTGTTGCAGTGTTGTCACTTATAGTGGGTTGCTTATTGATTGCTCTAACAAAAACACACGGAGGCAAGGATGCAGTACGAGCCGATCTTTACTGGGTGCTCCGTCATGACTACACACACATCTCCAATATAGCCAGACCAACACAGTCGAGCACTGAGTGCTCGATCCAATCTACCACACATATTTATATTTTTTGAAGGCTGTAAAACTCCTCAGCATGCAATATTTGTTTCGCTAAATTTTGCTAAGCGCTTGAGGGCGAGGTGTACTAAGGCTCAAATACGTATACCTATTTTAGCTTTTAAATGATCTGTATCATAGGGTGCTTCGAGTTAAAAGGCACAGACTCAATTCCGGGGGCTTTTCTGTACTTAATCCAAACATAAAACGCACCACATTATAGAGTGAAAGCATGCCATGACTTTCGGTAAAAAAAAGTCACAGCAGCAAGGCAGTGAGTTCAGTTGTACTTTATTCTACTATTTAATCATGTCAATGCAACATTACATACAGAGGCTGAGATCAACCGGAGTCAAATTTCCTGTTTGGCGTGCACAAACTTGGTCAATAAAGCTGATTCTGATGTACTGTATTGTACTCACATTGTTCATCAATATTAATAGGCAAATCCATCTAAGTCCTCATCTTCTGTTTCCAAATTAAACAGTTTGTCATTAAACATGACAAGTTCCCCCTTGTCATTGTCTTGTCGTCATGTTACTTTTCGGCAATGACCCCGGCTTTCCAGAAAGCTAGAGTTGTGCCCGTAGGCATGTCTCTTTCTCGATGCCATTTTAGACGGTCCTAATGCTGATTGCGTTGCACAAGCGATGGTACCGTAATTTTCGGACTATAAATCGCACCGGAGTATAAATCGCACCAGCCATAAAATGCCCAAAAATGTGAAAGAAAATACGTAAGTCGCTCCGGAGTATAAGTCGCATTTTGGGGGGCAATTTATTCGACAAAATCCAACACCAAGAACAGACATGAACGAGCAACAACAGGCTAAACCAGGGGTGGGCAAACTTTTTGACTCGCGGGCCGAACTGGGTTCTAAATTTGGACCGGAGGGCCGAAGCAGGAGCAGATGGACGTAGTGTTTGTGTGAAGTAATATAAGCGACCTGTAAAGGTCATTGCATAAAAGATTTTGGCATTTAGTAGGTAGTAAAGCATGGATATTCCAAATAAGTTTTTCGAAAACAAATGCATTTATTAACAGCATTAAAAAAATAATAATAATTCACTAAAAAACTGCTATCAGTGATTTTTTGCTAGTGCGTCATAGTCTGGAGTAAAATTTGTTGTGGCAATTCTTAGGAGAGATCCGAGGTGTTGGTCCGTTTACCTCGATCTGTGACGGGTTGATGTTGACGTTCATGTGGCTGAACGTCATGTCGCGTAGGTCGAGCCAAATTGGCCACTCTCTTTTAAACACAGGTGTCCACCTTGCTTTTCCTTGGGCGACTCATTTTAATGGAAAGATTCCAGGGGAAGGTTTGTGGGTGGCTTTAGCGCAAAACTGCATCTGAAAGCTCAGCGCGCAAATTACAAGAATGTTTTCGTCACAGTCCACGCTCTAAATTTGGGACTGATACAAATAGAGCGCAAGTGCCCCATGTACATGTACACGCACTTGTGAGTGTGCACCGAGCTTTCTGACACGGCTTCCGGTAGTAAATGCGCAGGCGAGCGCTTCCCCATCTACTGGGGAAACGCAGTCATTGCAGGCAAAATGACCACAAAAAAAAAGTTTAATAATAGTCCGTTCAGTGTTGGCGGGCCGGATTAAACGGTCCCGTGGGCCGGATGTGGCCCGCGGGCCGTAGTTTGCCCACCCCTGGGCTAAACGATACGGTATGCTAACGTGACAAACACAAACAAGGAGCTGAGAACGGGCATGATGTAACAGTCAGTTATTTTTAAAAAACTATTACATAAAAAACACGTTTATAAAACCATCTGTGTCACTCCAATTCATTAAATCCATCGATCGTCCTTTGTCAACAATGCCGTGTGCCGCGCCACAGTTCAAATTATTCCACAGGCCCATACAACGATACATATATATTCTAAATAACTATCGCATAAACAACAATATTATGAAACCGTTTGTGTCACTCCAAATCATTAAATCCATGGATCAACTTTCTCGTCCTTTATGTCATCCTGGTGACAGAGGACATGTCCAGAGGATATGGCGCTTTAAAGTGTTAATTACCATTTTTTTCCGTGTATAATGCGCCCCCATGTATAATACGCACCCTAAAAATGGCATGTTGATGCTGGAAAAAAGCCTGTACCCATGTATATTACGCACCCAAATTTTTTTTTTTCTTTTTTTTTTTTTTTTAAGTCCCAATGATCGTCACACACGCAGGGAGGCAAAGGGTCCCATTTTTATAGTCTTTGGTATGGTCTTAACTAGGCTGGATGTATTTTTTTTTGTTGGCGTTGATTTCTCCTTAAGGTGCAAAATACAGTTATTTATTCATTGAACTTCTTAATTATTATTAATTTGATATTGGACAACTCTTTTTTTTTTTCCTTATCCAATTGGATTTTTTCTTATATAGTTTTTTAACCTTTTTAACATGACCTTGTCTTCCTCCAGTATCACTTTATTGGATACTTCATGCCGAAACGTGTGCAGGGTTTACCCGTGGGGATGACTTCCTGCCATTCCGTAAATGGGAGTGTATCTTCTTGACGTGCTTTGTAAATGCGCTGAAAAAACGCACTTATGTATTTTGTTGTGGATATTTTTATTTTTATTTTTTTAAACAAATGAGAAAGTGTGGACCTAATATTCATTTTCTAGAAATCTTCCAGAAATATTTGTTACACAGAAATATTTGTTTTTAAAAAGCTAGGCTACTGCAGAAAAGGCATTTTTTAGCACAACATGGTGTAGAAAAGCACTACCCTTGCATTTACCAATCCTACACTATTAAAATGAATAACTAAATAAATTAATGAGGAAGTTCAACATTTTGGAAAAGGTGCATCTTTTCTATTTGATTTCCGAGTAATTTATTTGTCTGCTACAGAAATACGTCTTGTCTGAAATAACTATTTTAAGAGAACAATAAATGTCATCTGCACTTTCAACAGAAAATATGTTTAAGAAGGTTTAAATAGTTTTAAATAGAATAGAAATATATTTTCAGGGCTTTAACTGTTTATTAGTACATTTTGTTTGGAATAATAAAACAACCCTAGAAAAAAAGAAATCAATCAAAAGTCCAACAATATCAGTCTAGTGAAATGATGTCAGATACACTGTTGTCAATTACTCCTCCAGCAGTGCTTCCTCCGCCTGCGACGTCCCAGGTTTCATGAATGGAGCCAGCTGCGTGGGAGTTTCTTTCATAGCGGCTACTGGATGAGGAAACCAGGGCAGAGCTTGTGCTAGCAGAAGTGACACTCTGCATGGTACTTGTCAGGTTTTCCAGAAACATCTGAGGCCTGTAATGCTGAAGAGTAACTTGAAAATGAAATTGGCAAGCAGCTATGAACAACAATTGCAAGAACATGTAAAAATGTATGATACCAGAAATCACAAATTTAGACTATAAGAGACTATGAGAAAAGACTATATTTCAATGCAAATATAGACTTTTCCTAATGTTTGTAAAAAATAGACTTCAGGATACTTCTGGGTGACAGAAAATGACTGACCTGAACGGAAAACAATGACAATGTTGTGCTTGTTGTTACACCAGCAGATATCGCCAATAATGTTTAAATTTACTTCAAAGAAATAATTATTCCATCATAACCTGACTCTTTACTAGTTGCGGAATAAGATTTTTCAATACAAACATTGGAACTGATATTCGGCCTAGTGAATAAGTATCCCAGACTCTCCCCCAATGTCAACATACATTAATTTACATTAAAAAAATAGTATAATTGTTCAAGGAAGTGTAAAGCGACCCCATCATTGGCACTTGTATGTACTACTGTATTAAAAATGATGTCAGTGCTACAATTGCCCCCTGAAAAAAAACTCAGAAGAGATTTAACGATATTTTGGAACAGCGGGGCGGTACATTTAATGATGCCCCCTTTTTGGGTAAAGTCTGCTTGATTTGACACATCAGCCTGACTACATCATGGAAGAAAGAGATCACAAATTCCCCATTGGAAATCGTTGTAAAGAATATCACTTAAAATGTACAAAAACAGCTATCAATTGGGATAAAAATTCACATGGACAGCTCTACATCTGACATAATAAAAGGATTAGCTCAGGGGTGTCCAAACTTTCTGGAAAGCGGGCCAGATTTGGTTAGATGAAATTGAATAGGGGCCGACCGACTATTCGCACCGACATTCCTCGAACCATTAGTAAATTAACTTGTAAATATGGAACCATATCCTTTGCTGTCTGCAGATAGGTTGATATTGCAAATGAGAATCAATTGTCAATTGCACTACCAGAAAAGTTAAAGATTAAAATAATAATACATTAAATACAAATGAACAATTTTATGAAAGTTGAATGTTTTTTTTCATTAGATGTATTAAGTTAGGCGGCTCGGTGGAGCACTTGGGTAGCACGTCCGCCTCACAGTTAGGAGGGTGCGGGTTCGATTCCACCTCCGGCCCTCCCTGTGTGGAGTTTGCATGTTCTCCCCGGGCCCGCGTGGGTTTTCTCCGGGCACTCCGGTTTCCTCCCACATCCCAAAAACATGCTTGGTAGGCTGATTGAACACTCCAAATTGTCCCTAGGTGTGAGTGCGAGTGCAAATGGTTGTTTGTCTCTGTGTGCCCTGCGATTGGCTGGCAACCGGTTCAGGGTGTCCCCCGCCTACTGCCCGATGACGGCTGGGATAGGCTCCAGCACGCCCGCGACCCCAGTGGGGACTAAGCGGTACAGAAAATGGATGGATGGATGGATGTATTAAGTTTGTTTTATTATTGTATTAATGAGAAGGGTGATATTGGTGCTTCAACCGCAGTAGACAGGCCAGGTAGCATCATGTCAGATTTTTAATCCAAATTAAATCATTCTCCATTTTATCTTTTTTATTTCAACTTCATACACAACAAATTACTTCGTAATAACAAAGTAATAATCCATGGTCTTTTTATTGTTTGCAATCACTGTGAGTGGACGGCGCGGACGCGTAGTAGTGTGTAGAGTTTGTACGAAGTAGACAGCTCTCACCGGTAGTCGGTGCTTTTTTTTTTTGATGCCTTTCCCTGTGCAGCGTCGCTTGCAGCGTCTCTGATTTTAGCGTCGCCTTAGTCCTTGGTGTGCGGACATTTGAATGAGGAAGTGTCTGTGCCACTGATTATCTTGCAAACGGACACCTGTGTGCGCGTGTACTGGGAAGGGACGGACGGGGGTGACACGCTTGCAACCAATCATGAGCGGTGGCTCACGTGTGCATTCCCGTTCGGACTAGTTTAATTTATGTGGCTCACTCTGGGGTGCACAGGTCCCCGCGACAGTGCTAGCGGGCCACTTATTATTGACTTTATGAGACAATGCTTCAGGCCGGTCTAAATAGGCCGGACTTTGGACATGCCTTGATTAACTGCTCTGTGGCTGATTTTAGAGAAATTAGCAGGCTCTCTGCAGCTGCGCAGCTGAAGTGCCCTGACACATCTGTCATTTATTAATAATGATTTCACTACAGTGCCGTGCAATTGGCTGGCAACCGGTTCAGGGTTTCCCCCGCCTACTGCCCGATGACTGCTGGAATAGGCTCCAGCACGCCCGCGACCGCCGTGGGGACAAGCGGTATAGAAAATGGATGGATGGATGAATTTCCCTACAAAACTAGTCTGATAGTCTTAACAATGATTTCCAATGGGGAAAATGTAATTTATTCCTTCCTTCCTGACATCATCAACCAAGACATGGAGTGGAGGGGTTTGTGGGCCTATTTGTCATTAATAGTGGGAGTTTTTAAAGGCATTTGTTGTTTCATTAATTCTCCAAAATGAATGGATAAAATAGAAAATGGGTGTTTTTAAAGGCATTTGTTGTTACATTAATTCTCCAAAATAAATGGATAAAATAGAAAACGTTAACAGTTTTCATTTTCCTAACTAACTAACTGGGCTAGTTAGTGAAGAATGAACCGTTCTTAGTTTACCATTTCTTTAATTGGTCTAACAAAACAGAGCGAGCGAAAGATAGAGCGAGAACGAGAGAGAAGATAGAGTGAGCGCGAACGAGAGAGATAAGAGATACATAGAGAATAGCGATAGACTGAGATATATAGAGAGAGCAGAGAGGTAAAGAGAAAGGTAGTCAGAGAAAGAAACTGAGATAGAGATAGCTAGAGACAGATATAGAATGAGACAGAAAGAGATGGAAAGTTATATAGAGATGTATAGCGATAGCTAGAGAGAGGGAGCTAGACAGAAATAGAGACAAAGAGATAGAGCAAGAGAAAGCTAGATATAGCAATATATAGAGTGATACAGATAGAGATACAGATAGCGATAGACAGAGATAGAGAGAGATAGAGAGAGAGATGCAGAGACAGCGAGGTAGAGAGAAAGACAGTGAGAGAGAGACAGAGAGATAGAAAGAGATAGAGGATAGAAAGATAGAGATAGAGATGGATAGAGATAGCTAGAGAGAGAGGGAGAGAGAGGAGAAAGCTAGAGAGAGATAGTGATATATAGAGAGATACAGATAGAGATATAGACAGAGAGAGATGAAGAGAGATCGAGATACAGCGAGAGATACAGAGAGAAAGAAAGATAGAGACAGAGTGAGGGAGAGACAGGGATAGAAAGAGATAGAAAGAAAGATATATATAGAGCTACCTATAGAGATACAAATAGAGACAAAGATATAGATAGTGAGAGAGAGATGTCTAGAAATAGAGTGACAGGGAGATAGAGCGAGAGAGAGCAAGAGAGAGAGAGAGAGAGAGAGCAAGAGAGAGAGAGAGAGAGAGAGAGTGAGAGAGTGAGGGAGAGAGAGCTAGAGAGCGAGAGTGAAAAAATGATGATTTTCCTTCCTGCAAGTTCATGAGATTTAATCATATTTACTTGGAAGAGTGTTAAGGCCTAAATGATATTTCACTTATCTGTGATTGTTGAAGTTAACGGTCAGCATGTGACATTAACATACCTGAGGATCTGCTTGAATTAAAAACAAATCCAGGCCTACACGAAGGAGACAAAATAATGACATTACTTACAGTTTAACACCGGAGCCCAGATGTAGTAGACTCACTCTGCAGTTCTGTGGGGATGGTAGCCAAGGTTGATGGGTGGAAGGGTATTCCATAATCAGCAAGTGTAGAGGTCAAATATGATGGGTCCAAGGCCTGAATAGTTGACATGTGTATATTGGAAGGCTGATAGGTCAATACTCTGCAAGGATACAGTCACAGGTCAATGCAGGTAATTAAAAACCAGTAGAAAATTACAATTACATCAAACTATCAGAATTAAAATATATGAAATGAATCAGGTTCACAGAGGCAGTATTTTGTGCTGTAACAAACCCCTTTGGATGCATGTCCTCGTTTTTAGAAATGTAAACACAGTGTTTCTTAAGAGGAGGATCTGTGCTCTTGTCTTCATCATCAGAGGAGGAGCTTTCCAGAGTCAAATCAATGACATCTGCCTTCTTGGTGGGGCAGGCGTAAGCAGAATGTGGAGCCACCAAAGATTGTCGCAAACGAGTTGAGGCTAAAAATAACAAACAACCACACGTAAGAATTTTTCTCATTTCAATGTGCATCTTTAAAACCATGACTGATATGGGACTCAAAAGTGGTTTGGAATCCCATTTTGGGTGCATTGTGACAGTGAGTAGTAAAAATTACAGTTCGTGTTGAAAAGTCCACAATGACCTATCTTGCAGCTGCCTATAAACACTTTGTTGTAATGCAGCACAAAAAAGCATGCTCAATCACCGTATTTTCCGGACTATAAGGCGCACCTAAAAACCTCAAATTTTCTCAAAAGCCGATATATATACGTATATATGTGGACCAAAATCAATCATAAGTGGCCCGCTGAAGACTATGAATCATGAATCACAAAGACTATGGATCATTATTTTGTGATTTTAAAGTAATTTGTTGAAATAAAAAAGATAAAATGGAGAATGATTTGATTTGGATTAAAAATCTGACATGATGCAACCTGGCCTGTTCACTGCTGTCACAAACACCATTATCACCCTTCTTATTCATACAACAATAACAAGAAAACAAACTTAATATATCTAATAAAAAAATTCATTCAACTTTCATAAAATTTTAATTTGCTATTATTTTAATCTTTAACTTTTCTGGTAGTGCAATTGACAACAGATTCTCATTTGCAATATCAACCTATCTGCAAAGGATATAGTAAAGGATATAGTTACATATTTACGAGTTCATTCACAATGGTAATGGTTCGTGGAATGTCGGTGCGAAAGGTCGGCCCCTATACAGGACTGTCTCAGAAAATCTATGCATTAATGGTGCGCCTTACAGTCCGGTGCACCTTATATATGGACAAAGTTTTAAAATGAGCCATTTATTGAAGGTGCGCCTTATAGTCCAGTGTGCCTTATAGTCCGGAAAATACGGTATTTACATACCTACTAGTATTTTTCAATCACAAACCAAGGAGCTAAACAATGAAATATTTAACCTATGTCATGTGACTTGTCTTTATTTTTGGAAAAAATTGACAGGCATGCTTCAGAAAGGACTTAATGGGTGTAACGGTATGTGCTTGTAGTTAGATCTTTCCGTACGGCTCAGAGACATACAGAGTTGCAGCACATCAAGAGGAAGTGTAACAGCAACCCCCAATTGCGATGAACGCTGGTAATGGGTCGTGGAATGTCGGTGCGAATGGTAGTGTTTTTCAATCACAAACCAAGGACCTACACCAGGGGTGTCAAACTCAAATTCACAGTGGGCCAAAATTTTAAATTGAACAAAGCCGCGGGCCAAGGTTGAACAAATGAACCTTTTAATATGGACTCAAACAAGTTTTGATTTTACAATGAATATTGAACAAGCAAGGCTTATATAACTTAAAAGTGCAGGCTTCCAAAATCAAGTTGATAATAACACTAATACTAATAATAACAATAATAGTAATAATAGTAATAATAATAAAATATATCAATGGCATATTAAATAAAATCTAAATAAAAAATTGAATGCCTCCTTTCTGTTTGCAGACTTCTGAGGTAAATGTCAAAATTAGCTTCTTACACAGGCTAATAAATTTGAAAATAAAATAACATAACTATGAATAAATCAACCATTCAGGCCTTGGAGTAGCAAGAAAAAGTGCATAGAAAATGTATTTACTGCTCATTTTGCGACACACTGATCTACTCTGATGCGGCCAAGCCAGATACTGGCATCTTTTCTTGGATGTCAGTTCATCAATGTCGGGGCTTAGGGTTTGAGCTGAGGAAACCGTCATTATCGAACAAAGTTGTTCGTCAGTCAGACGTCTCCTGTGAGAAGTTTTCGTCATCTTCATTGAGGAAAAAAGTTGCTCACATAGGTAAGTGCTACCAAACATGGAGTGCAATTGCTCGGAAGCCAATAGTATCAAATCTAGGCAGCGCCATCTTGAAAATTTCAGGTACATTCTGGGAAAAAACGAACACGGATTCTACTTATATGGGCATGAGGCGGAGTCATGAACGGACGTATGGGCGCCAAAGCAACAACAGAGCATTATGGGATTTGTAGTACAAGCGATGAATGCGGTGTTACAGCGCTGCCGCCGTATAATACCGGCGGGCCAGCTCTAATATTAATTGGAAATTGCCTCGCGGGCCAAATATAATTACACTGCGGGCCAAATTTGGCCCACGGGCCAGAGTTTGACACCTATTACCTACACAATGAAATATTTAACCTATGTCATGTGACTTGTCTTTATCTTTGGAAAACATTGACAGGCATGCTTCAGAAAAGACTTCACGGGTGTAACAGTACGTGCTTGTATTTAGATCTTTCCGTACAGCTCAGAGACATACAGAGTTGCAGCACATCAAGAGGAAGTGTAACAGCAACCCCCAATTTCCACTCGTTCAAACAAAGAACAAACTGTACAGCTCAGTCCCTGGCATGCTGCCATCATTGATGGCAAAATCCTCTCGGTTGTATGTGAAACTCATCGTCTTGAGAACAAAAAATATAGATATGTACAGATGGTGGTAGAGACAACTAATACATTTTACCTCGAAGCTGTCCATTTTGTAATAGAAAGTTTACACATGA
Organism: Syngnathus typhle; assembly: GCF_033458585.1. Classification (NCBI taxonomy): domain Eukaryota; kingdom Metazoa; phylum Chordata; class Actinopteri; order Syngnathiformes; family Syngnathidae; genus Syngnathus; species Syngnathus typhle. Next base: position 709,404 of record NC_083742.1, read on the forward strand.
CTGTTTAATTGCAAGACTTTAGTGAAAGAGGGCGGACAAAGATAGGCAATAAGACTGAAAATGACTATATCACAAGTATTTCTTATTAATCAACATCAGAATTTTTTTTACTACTGAAAAGAAAGACAAAAAAACAACAACACTAAAGCATACGATTGAGAAAAATAATATTCAAACAATCTGGTAGCAAACTAATTTTCAAGGAATGTGTACATTGTAATGCGGTGTAATGTATAATGTTTACTGTACATTCATGATCTAAGCTCAAGCAGTGCCACCATAAATGCTTATTTTTGGAAGTCGCAACCTCAAATCAGTAACATTATGTGGTTGTAGTTACCTTCATTTGTTGTTCATAAAATGGAAGTGTGGCAAACTAATGTGCTCTTCTCTTGACCATCCAAGTCCCTTATTTGTACACTACATATCCGTCTGAAGGTGTTTAATCTCGTTTGTGTGGCAGGTTTCAGTACTAGGCCTCTAACCCACAGGGTATTGTTGAGCAGATTTCTATTGCAGTTTGCTTTTAGGTAATTTCAATGTTTCCAATCGATTCAATAAAATGAATCTTGGCAAGGCACTTGTCCATTCGTGGACGAAAATTCATGTTGAAGAGGTTGACATATTATGGAGTAACAAACACACACAGGTATCAAAACTCCCGTGACGTAACCTTGAAGGGGAACGAGTGTGGAGAGGACATATTAAATAGATAATTAAGTGGGAGAAGTTTGTTAGGTTCCCAGTTCTTCATCTTTAATGCTCAATATGCTAACAGTAATTACCAAGAGGCGGCCTTCACAGTTCGACTATTTAATGTATGCCAGAATGATCGTTGCACAGCTGTGGAGCCCTTTCTGCGAAATGCGGAAGAAGGTCTAACTGCCAACGCTAAGGTTCTTGCTCTTATACTACACTGGGCCGCCTTCCTGCAAGGAGGCGACTCTGCCTAGCTTGTGTGATAATGTGTGACCTTGTAGTCTTAATTGAGAGCGACTTCTACATATGTGCAAAGTGTCATAGAGAAGAGAAAGCTAATAAAGCAAGAGAAGGGTTACAGCGATATAACGGCATAGCTCAAGCTACCTAGCGAATCACATGTGCCAAAGAGGCCTATTCTAACAAGTTAACTTGCTAAAATTCAATTTGCAACCGGAACATTTGCCAAATTATGTAAGGATGTCTATGACTATTGGGACAGATGAGGAGGGATTTGATAAATATATCAGTAAATCACCAGCGTGGGTAATGTCATGTCATACATCCTCAATTTGAAGACAAATGGCCAGCGGTTCAACAGCGAACTCGAATAAAAGGGGTGAAAGGAGGCAGCCTCGTCTGGTACCACGTGGAGGGGAAAAGAAGATCTCACACTGTGCGTAATTATACACACAATCGGAAAGTCATAAAGCAATCTAATCCACGTGATAAAATCACTTTGAAAAAACGTTGCCAAAACAAACAAGTACCTCCATTTAACCCTGTCAAACCCCTTCTTCGCGTCCAAAAGAATTACCACCAAGAGACACCTTGTGTTGATCAAGAAGTTGGGTCCAGCCATAAACACAGTCTGGTCAGTTGAGATTAGCGTGGGCAGTGATTGCTGGAACCTTGTGGCTAGGATATTGGCCAGAATCTTCTCCGTGACATTCAAAAGACTGTTAGGTGTCAGGAATGACGTGAGCCAGGGCGACCAAATGCAGCTTGGACTAGGATTTATTGAAGGGAAAGGGAGTGGGAAGGGAGTCAGGTGGGGAAACGAAGACACAAACGGGAAAGAGACTCACGGCCAGCAAACAGACAGAAGTCCACTTGGACACTCTGATACTTGGACACTTGGACAAGGATAAAATTCTGACCGTGAGCCTCCAGACAGACCGAGGAAAACCAAACGACAGGAACACTGGGCGCGGACAGGGACGGATCACAACAGTAGACACCGACCGGGAGAAATACACGGGCAGGGCTTAAATACACAGGGTAACAAGAGGAACCAGGTGACAGACATTACGGTAACGAAAGGGGTGTGGCCGAGGGAAGTGCAGGCAGCACGTGCTCTGGCACGGGCGTGACAGTACCCGCCCACAAGGGACGGCTCCCGACGTCCCCCCCCAAAAAAAAAAAAAAACACGTGGCAAGCGGGGGGGATGCGCACCAGTCCAAACGACCCCACTGGTCTGTGGCAAAGTCCGAACCAGCAGCAGCAAAGTCTTACCCACACATAGCGGGTAATTCGGCGACAACTCGGGGAAACAGAACCGCATTCGGCGACAACTCGGGGAAACAGAACCGCCTTCGGTGGCAACTCGGGGAAACAGAACCGCATTCGGCGGCAACTCGGGGAAACAGAACCGCATTCGGCGGCATTCGGGGAGTCCATGCCGCAATCGGCGGCATTCGGGGAGGCGGAGTTGTGCGCAGCGGCCGGAGTCGAGTATGTTGCCTTCCTAGACGTAGGGTCAGGTGATGATCGCAGGTTCGGGCGCTGCTGGCACAAGGATCAACGGCGGCCGTGGGTCCAGCGTTGCAGATGGGGCGTGGCTTGGTTGCTTGGCTTGGCTTTGGTTTCGCTTGGCTTGGCTTTGGTTTCGCTTGGCTTGGCTTTGGTTTGGTTTCGCTTGGCTTGGCTTTGGTTTGGTTTCGCTTGGCTTGGCTTTGGTTTGGTTTCGCTTGGCTTGGCTTTGGTTTGGTTTCGCTTGGCTTGGCTTTGGTTTGGTTTCGCTTGGCTTGGCTTTGGTTTCGCTTGGCTTTGGTTTCGCTTGGCTTTGGTTTCGCTTGGCTTTGGTTTCGCTTGGCTTTGGTTTCGCTTGGCTTTGGCTTCGCTTGGCTTTGGCTTCGCTTGGCTTTGGCTTCGCTTGGCTTTGGCTTCGCTTGGCTTTGGCTTCGCTTGGCTTTGGCTTCGGCTTCGCTTGGCTTCGCTTGGCTTCGCTTGGCTTCGCTTGGCTTCGCTTGGCTTCGCTTGGCTTTGGCTTGGCTTGGCTTTGGCTTCGCTTGGCTTTGGCTTCGCTTGGCTTCGCTGCTTGGCTTTGGCTTTGCTTGGCTTTGGCTTCTTGGCTTTGGCTTCTTGGCTTTGGCTTCTTGGCTTTGGCTTCTTGGCTTTGGCTTCTTGGCTTTGGCTTCTTGGCTTTGGCTTCTTGGCTTTGGCTTCTTGGCTTTGGCTTCTTGAATTTGACTTCTTGGCTTTGACTTATTGGCTTTGACTTCTTGGCTTTGACTTCTTGGCTTTGACTTCGGCTTCTTGGCTTGGCTTGGACAACGGAAGCTGGTGGTGGAGGGGGGTCCAAGCGCTGGTCGCTGTGTTGGTCGGTGTCTTCTGTCAGGAATGACGTGAGCCAGGGCGACCAAATGCAGCTTGGACTAGGATTTATTGAAGGGAAAGGGAGTGGGAAGGGAGTCAGGTGGGGAAACGAAGACACAAACGGGAAAGAGACTCACGGCCAGCAAACAGACAGAAGTCCACTTGGACACTCTGATACTTGGACACTTGGACAAGGATAAAATTCTGACCGTGAGCCTCCAGACAGACCGTGGAAAACCAAACGCCAGGAACACTGGGCGCGGACAGGGACGGATCACAACAGTAGACACCGACAGGGAGAAATACACGGGCAGGGCTTAAATACACAGGGTAACAAGAGGAACCAGGTGACAGACATTACGATAACGAAAGGGGTGTGGCCGAGGGAAGTGCAGGCAGCACGTGCTCTGGCACGGGCGTGACATTAGGCCTATAGCTGCCACATTCCAAAGGATCTTTATCTTTTTTAAGTAGAAGACAAATGTCAGCTGCCGACAACATTTGAAGCAGGCTGCCAATGGGATATAGTTCATTGTAAGTATTAACCAGATGGGGTTCAACAAATCTATATATAGTAATTTGTAAAACTCCACCCAAAACCGTCTGGGCCAAGGGATTTATTTGAATACTGCTGTATAATTGCTTCAAGAACTACCTCTGACAAGGCAAATGGGCAACCATTGTCGTAGACAGGTCGGGATCAACTGTTGGTGAGAGTTACAATCCTCTCCGGTTTGTGATAGGGAGTCTGATTTATAAAGGTCAGAATAAAAATCCAAGAAGGCAGCGGTGACCGATTTAGGACCAGATAGTGCGGGATAGTGCGATAGACTTTATACGGGGAATTAGTTGCGAAAGGTTTGTGGCTCTAACCTGTTGAGCAAGAACCCTACCAGCCTTATCACTCATCTTGAAATAATGTTTCAGTCCTCAGCATTTTCAATTACACCTTAGCCATTGTCAGACTGTTGTAAAGAGCATCCGAAAGGGCGGTGGCATCTAAATATAGATACATTTAATTACCGTTTTTTTTTCGTGTATAATGCGCCCCCATGTATAATACGCACCCTAAAAATTGCATGTTGATGCTGGAAAAAAGCCTGTACCCATGTATAATACGCACCCAATCTTTTTAAATTTTTTTTTTTTCTTTTTTTTTAAGTCCCAATGATCGTCACACACGCAGGGAGGCAATGGGTCCCATTTTTATAGTCTTTGGTATGGTCTTAACGAGGCTGGATGTATTTTTTTTTGTTGGCGTTGATTTCTCCGACTGCCCGTAAAGGCACCACCGCGATCAGTGCGGACATGTGAAAAAGGCGTGCGGACATGTGAAAAAGGCGGCTCTGTATGGGAGAGACGTTGAAGAGGAATAAAAACACCCTTGGAAACTAAAAAAACAAATGTTTCGGATTTGTGTAGGGTACATTGTGACAGCAAACGAGCAGGTGATCGAGCAAGCGTCTGATACGAGAGCATTGCGTTCGTATGGAGCGTGTTTGAAGTGAACAGCAAAGACGAAAGGAACAAGGCAAAGTGTTGTGAAATAAAATATTACCTGTAATACGCATTTTGTTATTTGCTGATTGAAACTGCTAATTAAACTGTGAATTGAAACTAATAGGAAGAAAACAACTCTCGCTCTTTATATAGTTGACGTGTCTTGCGCATCCGTTCTGCGCATTGGATCCATAGTGCGCATGCGCAGTGATACTGCCTCCGTATGACGTCCGGTCCGCGATGGAGATAAAAAAACAAACAATATTTGACAATAACACACCATCAAGCATTGCACCATCGCATCAAACGATGTCTCGTCAATTATGGATTTTACTGACTAAGTGTGTTGGGCAGGATGGCTGAATGCGATGCGCGATTGACAACAAACAAAAAGAAAGGTGATTTCAAGTTTTATTTCGAGGAAGATTTGTCATGTCTCGTCCCCAGTTTTGCTATGTGTCTAGGTTGCCATACTTTCTGTTCGCGTCGCCCCTCCCTTCCTGTGTCACCTCAATCAATGTAACGTGTTTTGTATTTAAGTCCTGTCTGCCCCTCGCTCACCGTCGGATCATTGCATGTGTTACTGTCATGATGTCTGTTTGGTTTCTGTTCCTGTCTTTGGTAATGTCACCCTGTCTTTTTGTTCCACGACTTCGTCGGTCAGTCCTGTTGTTGGTTTTGTTGTACCATGATTTTCTTAAAAAAAAAAAAAATTTAAAAATAAAAAAAAATTGTACCCATGTATAATGCGCACCCCAGATTTTAGGACAATAAATTAGTTAAATTTTGCGCATTATACATGGAAAAAACGGTATATTTATAATTAATCATTTATATTTACTATATAGGCTCCAGCACTCCTGCGACCCCCGTGGGGACTAAGCGGTTCAGAAAATGGTTGGATGGATATTTACTATATTGCAGTGCTTCTCAAATAGTGGGGCGCGCCCCCCTTGGGGAACGTGTGACCCTAGGGAACAGGCTTTTTTTTTGGCAGTACTAGAATAAAGTGTAATTGCGCGTTTACTACAGCAGGGGGCAGTGGCGCTCTCATTGTTACTTCTGTCACGTTTGCGACAGTGCAACATTTTACGACTTACAAGACAAGTTAGGATAGTCACGGTGGGGAGGGGGGGGGCGCGAATAGATTTCTTCTTGCTAGGGGGGGCGTAACAGAAAATAATTGAGAAGCACTGCTATATTGTAATATATATTTATTTAAATAATACTACACATGGGAAGTGTTAGGGTTTGCAGAATATCTTCATCGTATGATTATGTTGGAATGTAACCTGTAATAATTTACCTAGCTTGTCCCGTCTTAACAAAAGTAGTAGACCAAAGTGCTAAGATCTTTTCAACTGATTGACTAACTGCAGAGGAAGCAATCAAAGTTGCTTTGTTTACAGAACGTCGTAAAAGGCCCCCTGCTATGCTTTGATCAGCAGGGGAGCGGCTTCACCCCATCCTGTGTTCCCACACCCCCACTTTTAACCCCATTCTGTTTCTCTCAATAAATATGCACCTGATGAGGCCTGAGTCAGACCTCCATTCGACCATCGCTGTAAGCACAGCTATGAATGGACTCTCCGCTTGCAGGTGTTTAAAATGACTTGCTTGACTCCTGTGTGGTTCTTCCAAATTAAGTTATAGTGAGCACCACCCTAACATTTTGGTGCCGAAACCCGGGTCCCTCATACCCGCCATCTGGCTGACTGAGGAGAACGTGCTGCATTGTCGACAAGCCAGCGTCCTTTAGGAGGACCTGGAAAAGAAACTCCTGGGAAGAAAGTTTCTTCTTAGGTCTGCCTTCGTCTGACACAGGTGGATTAACGGGATCCGGCAGTGCAGCGGACCAGGGGACAAGTAAGTCATAGAAAAAAGCGCTGATACGGCTTTGGTTTGTCCAAGCTATGAGATACGGCTTTGGTTTGTCCAAGCTATGAGATACAGCTTTGGTTTGTCCGAGCTATGAGATACAGCTTTGGTTTGTCCGAGCTATGAGATACGGTTTGGTTTGTCCGGGCTATGAGATACGGCTTTGGTTTTTCCCTCTCCCACTCCCCCTTCAGACGAGGTGCCCCTGTGCCTCTCCGCCGACAGCGTGAGGAGGGCGCTTGCCGCTATCAACATCCGTAAGGCCCTGACAACATCCCGGGTCGAGCGCTGACGGACTGCACTGGTGAGTTGACGGATGTCTTCACAGACATCTTTAACACTTCCCTGCAGCAGGCCATCGTCCCGTCGTGTTTCAAAGCTGCCACCGTCGTACCTGTGCTGAAGAAATCTGCTCCTTCCTCCTTCAATGACTACCGCCCCGTGGCACTTACGCCCATCATCATGAAGTGCTTTGAGCGGCTTGTCATGGAGCACATCCGTTCCGTTCTCCCCCCCACCATTGACCCCTTCCAGTTGCGTACCGAGCCAAACGGTCCTCTGAGGATGCCATCTGCTCTGCCCTCCACTCGGCACTCACCCACCTGGAGAGAAGGGACTTGTATGTGAGATTGCTGTTTGTGGACTTCAGTTCTGCCTTCAACACCATTGTGCCACAACGTCTCATCAGCAAACTTGACAAGCTGGGCCTCAGTACCTACCTCTGCAACTGGCTACTGGCCTTCCTCTGTCAGAGGCCACAGGTGGTACGTGTTGGCGACAAAATCTCCGCCAGCATCACGCTGAGCACACGGGCCCCCAAAGGCTGCGTGCTCAGTCCGCTACTCTTCACCCTACTGACGCATGACTGCACTGCAACCCACAGCGACAACCGCATAGTGAAGTTTGCTGACGAAACAACTCTGGTGGGTCTCATCACCGAGGGAGACGAGTCTCAATACAGGCTGGAGGTTGACCTTCTGACCACGTGGCTCAGGGACAACAACCTCTTGCTGAACGTCGACAAGACCAAGGAGATTGTTGTTGACTTCCGGAAGGGTCACACCCAACACCTGCCGCTGACCATCGACGGTGCTGTGGTGGAGAGAGTGAGCAGCGCCAGGTTCCTGGGGGTGCATATCAGTGAGGATATCTCTAACCCTATCCACCAACAACGCATCACTGGCAGAGAAGGCCCAGCGCCGCCTGTACTTCCTGCGGAAACTCAGGCGAGCGAGCGGTCCTCCAGCCGTCATGACTACATTTTACTGTGGCACCATTGAGAGCGTCCTCTCCAGCTGTATTGCTGTTTGGGGTGGCGGCTGCACCGACTACAACTTGAAGGCCCTGCAGCGCATAGTGAACACGGCTAGTAAGATTATTGGTGCTTCGCTCCCCTCCTTGAAAGACATTTACATCTCCATCTCACCCGCAAGGCGACCACGATTGTGAGTGATGTGAGTCACCCCGCTCACTCTTTGTTTGATCTTCTGCCCTCTGGGAAGAGGTATAGGAGCCCGCGCTCCCGCACCACCAGACTTAACAACAGCTTCATACTCCAGGCTGTTAGGATCCTGAACTTGCTTCCCCTTTCTGCGTAGCGTCCTGTACTTTTGCGCTGTGCTTACTGTCCGCCGTATGCATACTGGCTCCGTTTTGCTCTTATTGTTAATTGTTTGTGCCTTCAAGTTTTTATATTGTGTTGTTTACTTGTATGTCTATCGTGTAATATGTCTCGTCACCGTGGGATAGAGAAAACGTAATTTCGGTTTCTTTGTGTGTCTTGACATGTGAAGAGATTGACAATAAAGCTAACTTTGACTTTAACTTTGACTTTGAAAGATAATCGGAAAAATTGCGGAAAAGATAAGCGGGACCAACCTCCCTTCTATCCAAGACTTGTACCTGTCCATCCATCCATCCATCCATCCATCCATCCATCCATCCATCCATCCATCCATCCATCCATCCATCTTCTTCCGCTTAACTGGGGTCGGTTCGCGGGGGCAGCAGCTTCAGGAGGGACTCCCAGACTTCCCTCTCCCCAGCCACTTCATCTAGCTCATCCTGGAGGATCCCAAGGCGTTCCCAGGCCAGCTGAGAGACATAGTCTCTCCAGCGCGTCCTGGGTCGACCCCGGGGTCTCCTACCGGTAGGACATGCCCGGAACACCTCCCCAGGGAGGCGCCCAGGAGGCATCCTGATGAAATGCCCGAGACACCTCATCTGGCTCCTCTCAATGTGGAGGATCAGCGACTACTCCGAGTCTCTCCCGGATAACCGAACTTCTCACCCTATCTCTAAGGGAGAGCCCGGACATCCTGCGGAGAAAACTCATTTCGGCCGCTTGTATCCGGGATCTCGTTCTTTTGGTCACGACCCATAGCTCGTGACCATAGGTGAAGGTAGGAGCGTAAATCAATCGGTAAATTGAGAGCTTTGCCTTTTGGCTCAGCTCTCTCTTTACCACGACGGACCGGTACAGAGTCCGCATTACTGCCGACGCTGCACCGATCCGCCTGTCGATCTCGCGCTCCATCCTCCCCTCACTCATGAATAAGACCCCAAGATACTCAAACCCCTCCACTTGGGGCAGGATCTCATCCCCGATCCGGAGAGGGCATTCCAGCCTTTTCCGATCGAGGACCATGGACTCTGATTTGGAGGTGCTGACCCTCATCCCGACTGCTTCACACTCGGCTGTGAACCGCTCCAGTGAGAGCTGGAGATCACGGGCTGAAGGAGCCAACAGCACCACGTCGTCTGCAAAAAGCAGAGACGCGATGCTGAGGTCCCCAAACCGGACGCCCTCAACGCCTCGGCTGCGCCTGGGAATTCTGTCCATAACAATTATGAACAGAATCGGTGACAAAGGGCAGCCTTGGCGGAGTCCAACCCTCACTGGGAACGAATCCGACTTACTGCCGGAAATGCGGACCAAACTCTGGCATCGGTGATACAGGGACCGAACCGACCTTATCAGTTTGCTCGGTACCCCGTACTCCCGAAGCACCCCCCACAGAACTTCCCGAGGGACACGGTCGAACGCCTTCTCCAAGTCCACAAAACACACGAACTCCCATGCACCCTCGAGGATCCTGCTGTGGGTGAAGAGCTGGTCCACTGTTCCACGGCCAGGACGAAAGCCGTACTGTTCCTTCTGAATCCAAGGTTCGACCTCCCGACGGACCCTCTCCAGCACCCCTGAATAGACCTTACCAGAGAGGCTGAGGAGTGTAATTCCCCTGTAATTGGAACACACCCTTTGGTCCCCCTTCTTAAAGAGGGGAACCACCACCCCAGTCTGCCAATCCAGAGGTACTGTCCCCGATGTCCACGCGATGTTGTAGAGATGTGTCAGCCATGACAGCTCCACAACATCCAGAGCCCTTAAGAAATCCAGGCGGATCTCATCCACCCCGGGGCCTTGCCACCCAGGATTTTTTTAACTACCCCAGTGACTTCGACCCCAGAGATTGGAGAGTCCGCCTCAGAGTCCCCAGGCCCTGCTTCCACAATGGAAGGCGTGTAGGTGGAATTGAGGAGGTCTTCGAAGTATTCTCCCCACGACACACAACGTCCCGAGTCGAGGTCAGCAGCACGCCATCTCCACTGTAAACAGTGTTGACGTTGCACTGCTTCCCCCTCCTGAGATGCCGGATGGTGGACCAGAATTTCCTCGAAGCCGTCCGGAAGTCATTCTCCATGGCCTCGCTAAACTCCTCCCACGTCCGGGGTTTTGCCTCAGCAACCGCCGAAGCTGCGTTCCGCTTGGCCATCCGGCATCTTCCCCCACCATCTGAGCCAACCCACCACCAGGTGGTGATCAGTTGACAGCTCCGCCCCTCTCTTCGCCCGAGTGTCCAAAACATGCGGCCGCAAATCCGATGACACGACTACAAAGTCGATCATCGAACTGCGGCCTAGGGTGTCCTGGTGCCAAGCGCACACATGGGCACCCTTATGTTTGAACATGGTGTTCATTATAGAAAATCCGTGTCGAGCACAGAAGTCCAACAATAGAACACCGCTCGGGTTCAGATCGGGGGGCCGTTCCTCCCAATCACGCCCTTCCAGGTCTCGTTGTCATTGCCCACGTGAGCATTGAAGCCACCCAGTAGAACGATGGAGTCCCCAGAAGGAGCGCTCTCCAGCACTTTCTCCAGGGACTCCAAGAAGGGTGGGTACTCTGAGCCGCCGTTTGGTGCATAGACACAACAGTCAGGACCCGTCCCCCCCACCCGAAGGCGGGGGGAGGCTACCCTCTCGTTCACCGGGGTGAACCCCAATGTGCAGGCGCCCACCCGGGGGGCAATAAGTATACCCACACCTGCTCGACGCCTCTCACCGTCGCAACTCCAGAGTGTAAGAGAGTCCAGCCCCTCTCGAGAGGGCTTGTACCGGGACCCAAATTGTGCGTGGAGGCAAGTCCTACTATATCTACCGTTTTTTTCCGTGTATAATGCGCGAAATTTAACTAATTTATTGTCCTAAAGTCTGGGGTGCGCATTATACATGGGTACAAATTTCTTTTAATTTTTATTAATTTTTTTATTTTTAAGAAAATCATGGTACAACAAAACCAACAACAGGACTGACCGACAAAGTCGTGGAACAAAAAGACAGGGTGACATTACCAAAGACAGGAACAGAAACCAAACCGACATCATGACAGTAACACATGCAATGATCCGACGGTGAACGAGGGGCAGACAGGACTAAAATACAAAACACGTTACATTGATTGAGGTGACACAGGAAGGGAGGGGCGACGCGAACAGAAACTATGGCAACCTAGACACATAGCAAAACTGGGGACTAGACATGACAAATCTCCATCGAAATAAAACTTGAAATCACCTTTCTTTTTGTTTGTTGTCAATCGCGCATCGCATTCAGCCATCCTGCCCAAAACACTTAGTCAGTAAAAATCATAATTGACGACACATCGTTTGATGCGATGGTGCAATCCTTGATGGTGTGTTATTGTCAAATATTGTTTGTTTTTCAATCTCCATCGCGGACCGGACGTCATACGGAGGCAGTATGACTGCGCATGCGCACTATGGATCCGATGCGCAGAACGGATGCGCAAGACACGTCAGCTACCGTTTTTTTCCGTGTATAGTGCGCAAAATTTAACTAATTTATTGTCCTAAAATCTGGGGTGCGTATTATACATGGGTACAAAAAAATTTTTTTTTAATTTTTTTTTTTTAAAGAAAGTCATGGTACAACAAAACCAACAACAGAACTGACCGACAAAGTCGTGGAACAAAAAGACAGGGTGACATTACCAAAGACAGGAACAGAATGACAGTAACACATGCAATGATCCAACGGTGAGCGAGGGGCAGACAGGACTTAAATACAAAACACGTTACATCGATTGAGGTGACACAGGAAGAGAGGGGCGACGCGAACAGAAACTATGGCAACCTAGACACATAGCAAAACTGGGGACGAGACATGACAAATCTCCCCCGAAATAAAACTCACCTTTCTTCTTGTTTGTTGTCAATCGCGCATCGCATTCAGCCATCCTGCCCAACACACTTAGTCAAAAAAATCCATAATTGACGACACATCGTTTGATGCGATGGTGCAATCCTTGATGGTGTGTTATTGTCAAATATTGTTTGTTTTTAATCTCTATCGCGGACCGGACATCATACGGAGGCCGCCATTACAGATGCGCAGAACGTATGCGCAAGACACGTCATTTATATTAAGAGCAAGATATGTTTTCTTCCTATTAGTTTCAATTCACAGTTTAATTAGCAGTTTCAATCAGCAAATAACAAAATGCGTATTACAGGTAATATTTTATTTCACAACACTTTGCCTTGTTCCTTTCGTCTCTGCAGTTCACTTCAAACACGCTCCATACGACCGCAATGCTCTTGTATCAGACGCTCGCTCGATCACCTGCTAGTTTGCTGTCTGTCACAATGTACCCTACACAAATCCGAAACATTTGTTGCGGCTCCGAGTCACGACGAGGGGCAAGTTTTGGTTTCCAAGGGTGTTTTTATTCCTCTTCAACGTCTCTCCCATACAGAGCCGCCTTTTTCACGGCCGCAGCCCATGCGCGCACGGAGCGCGGTGGTGCGTTTAGGGGCAGTCGGAGAAATTAACGCCAACAAAAAAAATTACATCCAGCCTAGTTAAGACCATACCAAAGACTATAAAAATGGGACCCATTGCCTCCCTGCATGTGTGACGATCATTGGGACTTAAAAAAAAAAATAAAAAAATAAAAAAATTAAAAATTTTTTTTTAAAAAATTCATAAAAATTGGGTGCGTATTATACATGGGTACAAGCTTTTTTCCAGCATCAGCATGCCATTCTTAGGGTGCGTACTATACATGGGGGCGCACTATACACGGAAAAAAACGGTATATAAAGAGCGAGAGTTGTTTTCTTCCTATTAGTTTCAATTCACAGTTTAATTAGCAGTTTCAATCAGCAAATAACAAAATGCGTATTACAGGTAATATTTTATTTCACAACACTTTGCCTTGTTCCTTTCGTCTCTGCTGTTCACTTCAAACACGCTCCATACGACCGCAATGTTCTCGTATCAGACGCTTGCTCGATCACCTGCTCCTTTGCTGTCATAATGTACCCTACACAAATCCGAAACATTTGTTGCGGCTCCGAGTCACGACGAGGGGCAAGTTTTGGTTTCCAAGGGTGTTTTTATTCCTCTTCAACGTCTCTCCCATACAGAGGCGCCTTTTTCACGTCCGCACGCTTTTTTCACATGTCCGCACTGAACGCGGTGGTGCCTTCATGGGCAGTCGGAGAATTCAACGCCAACAAAAAAAAAATACATCCAGCCTAGTTAAGACCATACCAAAGACTATAAAAATGGGACCCATTGCCTCCCTGCGTGTGTGACGATCATTGGGACTTAGAAGAAAAAAAAAAAAAAACATTTTTAAAAAAATTGGGTGCGTATTATACATGGGTACAGGCTTTTTTCCAGCATCAACATGCCATTTTTAGGGTGCGTATTATACATGGGGGCGCATTATACACGGAAAAAAACGGTAATCTGTTCCAAGACGTTTTTAAGCATTTTTTCACTTGCGCATTTTTGTCCGATCGCCCAACTGCAGCGCACCGCCGAATGCGCAACCGTAGCGCGTCGCCGACAGCACAACTGCAGCGCACCACCAAACGCGCAACCGTAGCACGTCCCCGACCGCGCAACTGCACGGTAATCTTGTGACTGAGCCGTCGCTGAAATTTAGAAAATATTTTTAAAATCCTGATGTGCTTTCCAAAATTCAAGTGGACCTCAGTGCGCAGGGAGCTTAATTTAGTCCGATCGTGCAACCGCAGCGTGGCGGGCGCTCACTGTCGCATTGCTTTAAAAGCGTCTTTGTGTTTCAAGTTGTAAGATGACACAGCTCTCGAGCCACGCCCATCTGAAGCAGTTCCTGATCCTGTTCGACTTCTCTATTTCCCTGGCACGATCCTCGTATTTTTTCTCTAAAACCTTAGCCATGCTGGCTAAAACTTTTGCTAATTAGGCAAAAGAGTAGGCAAATGCAAATAAGTATCGCCAAAATGCTGCCGAAAAAAAGGCGGCTGTTGTCGCAATACTGCTGCCCCCCACCGCTCCATATAAAAACAATTTTCTCAACGGATCTACATGATTCACGGAAATGATACTCCCGATGGAAAAAAACACGGAAATCCACGGATCCGCGGAAGATTCTTGTTAGAAAAACGTATATATATGTTATCATGCGTTCTCTAATCAATGCCTTACTGCAATATTACTGCAATATATGCTTGCTGTTTGGCCTTGCTGTTTTTATGATGTACCACAGAAGGACAGTTCCTTTCTAACAAAGACCACTTTGTTAGACAACATGCCTCATTGGTGTCCTGCACCCAAGATGAACCTCCAAGTGACCATTAAAGTCAGGGTTTTTCCTAACTATCTTTATCGTAGGATTAGGTTGGAATGTATATAACCAGTAATAAATAACTTAGCTTGTTGCATCCTACACAATGTTGTAAAACTTCCCTTGCTATGTTTTAACTAGAGGTCAAAGGTTTTTTCTCCTGTATCCAGTCCACTCAAACTCCTCTTCCCAGATGTTCTTATCAGTATGTAAACACCTAGTGCAGGGGTGGGCAAACTACGGCCCGCGGGCCACATCCGGCCCACGGGACCGTTTAATCCGACCCGCCAACCCTGAACAAATTGTATTATTAAACTTTTTTTTTTTTTGGGTCATTTTGCCTGCAATGACTGCGTTTCCCCAGTAGATGGCGAAGCGCTCGCCTGCGCATTTACTACCGGAAGCCCTGTCAGAAAGCTCGGTGCACACTCACAACTGCGTGTACGTACTCAGTAGTACGGACATGGCGCACTCTCGCTCTATTCGTATCAGTCCCGAATTTAGAGCGTGGGCTTCGACGACAGCATTCTTGTAATTTGCGCGCTGCGCTTTCAGATGCAGTTTTGCGCTAAAGCCACCCACAAACCTTCCCCTGGAATCTTTCCATTAAAATGAGTCGCCCAAGGAAACGCAAGGTGGACACAGTGCCGAGCGTTTAAAAGAGAGTGGCCAATTTGGCTCGACGTACGCGACGTGACGTTAAGCCACATGAACGTCAACATCAACCCGTCACAGATCGAGGTAAACGGACCAACACCTCGCATCTCTCCTAAGGATTTCCACAACAAATTTTACTCCAGACTATGACGCACTAGCAAAAAAGGGAGACCAACAACACTTTTCCCACTGAAAATGAACGGGAGGCTCTCAAGTTTATTGTAAAAAAAAATGCATTTTGAATATGATTTGTACACATAGCAGGGATTGAAACTAGCGACCATTCTCATTTTCAAACAATGCAGGATGCTCAAGGACATTGATGCACCACCTATTTGCGACTAATCTTAACCTGTAAAGTTCTTAAGGCTTACTTTAAGGAAGTGTTTCCCGTTTCCTCACCTCTGTTACCAGATGTTTGTGAGTTAAAACTCTGCTCTGATTTTCAGATACCCCTCACCGTGTTGCTGTTTTGATTACTTTATTTGGATATATGCTTTCACCGATTCTTCAAGAATTCAAGAATATTTGGTCAGAATGTTTGCCGTTTGATGTGATCTCATACGATAAACATCTTTCATTAATCTGACCTGCAGGCACTGAAGTGATGGAGACTGTTATTCATAATAACAGTGTCGTATTTTATGAGAATCACTGATAGCAGTTTTTTAGTGAATTATTATTATTATTATTATTTAATGCTGTTAATAAATGCATTTGTTTTCAAAAAACTTGTTTGGAATATCCATGCTTTACTACCTACTAAAGGCCAAAATCTTTCATGCAATGACCTTTGCAGGTCGCTTATATGACTTCACACAAAGCCTACGTCCATCTGCTCCTGGTTCGGCCCTCCGGTCCAAATTTAGAACCCAGTTCGGCCCGCGAGTCAAAAAGTTTGCCCACCCGTGACCTAGTGTCTCACACTGTGGGTAGGGCAAATCCAAATAAAAAGAGCGGGAGTGCCTACAGATTTTTAGTGTGTGTAGAGATTGTCTCAAGCTATCTGTACTGCACTCCTCGCGAGAAAAGACTTAATATTCTGTCTCAATTGTGGTTTGTTTGCTGTTGCTCTTCTATTCACTTATTCAGTCAGCGAAATAAACCTGACAGAAATTGGGGGCTCGTTCCGGGATCTCAACACGCCCTGAACGGTTCCAGCGGGCTCTTCGACGCAGGTGACAATCCTCGGCCGAGGTAAACAAAAGCCCTTTGACGGGACTGTCTCGATCAGTCCGGCTGGACACCGGGAGGGTTGACGAGATCTTCCGAGGAAGAGAATCAGCAGACCGTGAGTAGGAATATTAATTCTACTAAATAGAAACAGTTAAATTCCGCAGGGGCGGATGTGGAGCCCCCTAGCTTTCAAGCTAGTTAAATTCTGCAGCAGGAGGGGCGGACTCCTCTGTTATTAAAAAAAACAAAACAAAAAAACCTTGAGAATTCTAGACCCTATCAAGTACAACTAGAAACAGTTAAATTCTGCAGGGGCGGATGTGGAGCCCCCTAACGTTTTATGTTAGTTAAATTCCGCAGCAGGAGGGGCAGACTCCTCTGTTCTTAAAAAAAACGCGCGTGGTATGCTTGTGTACGGTTTGACTGAGAGTGATCTCATTTGAGCGCTCCTCTATATAAACACACAGGATTGTAAACGGTGGCTTTTTGTGGGTGCAGAGGCGACAACTCTCCGCTCCCTTTTGGGGGAGGTGAAAGGAGACTTACCACACATTGAATTTTTAACCACTGTCCTGTGAATAAAGTTGGTTTTAGGACACTGTAGGTGCCATTCAAACTACCAACTCCAAAATTTAGAAAAATAAACCATGGGAAACTTAAATAATAAGCGAAAGTCCCTACCCCGACATGAACTAAAATGCAAAGATTGGAAAATAATTGAAAGGCAGGATCCCAACTGATTTAAAAAAGGTTTCGATAAATGGGTTAAAAAATATAAATTTGAGGGAGAACTAGAAGCAGTACAAGAGCAAGAAGAGAAAACACATGCTACAAATTCAAAACTAAACACTATGACTAGGCCAAAATCAAATCAAATCAGGTTTCCATGTAATGAAGTGGGTTAGAAATTAGCTTAAATATACAGGAGATATTTGTGTTAAACGGATTAAGTAAGATAAAGAAACACTTAAGTTAAAATTTGCTAAATAAATAGAAAATAATTACGAATAGCTTCTAAAAGTGAAATAGAGAATAAATCAGAAAAGTAAGACGAACAAAAAGGTGTGTTAGTGGGATCAATGTGTGTTCTATTTGTTGTGCGTCATTCTTTTGTGCTGGTGTGTGTGCGTGTGCGCGCAGAGGATCCTCATGAATGGGTGTGTGTATGAGTCCGAGTGAGATGTGTGTCCTATGGAAGAAATCAGTAATGGAGAATGTTCTGGAGGCTGTTGAGCAATAATAGGGAAATTGAGAAGTGGACGATGATGTGTTTAGGTTGGTTGGAGAAACTGAGATGAGCAGTGTGTGGCAGTAGAGAAAATAAGACGCGTGTGGCAGAAAGTGACTAGAATGGTGGCTTGATAGGACGAGAATAAGAGACAGCAAATGTTGTGTAGAAGACTGAAAGATGTTGAAGGTGAACATGATGAAGGGGGCAATGGCAAAGTTGGCCTGCCCTTTGAGAAGGTGAAACTGATAAGCGTGCCTGCCATTGCTATGATCGTGTGGGCGGTGGGCCGGCATCATGGTTGTTGCAGGAAATGGCCAGCCTGTGACCAATCAACATTGATGCTGCGCCCACCCCCTCGCACGAGGGGTGCTATGGCTGCGGGTGAAGCAGGGAAAATGTGAGTTTCTCAGAGAATGTTTGAATATTTGGAGCAGGGTGATGTTTAAGGAAGATGTGACAATGTTTGCATTGAGGATAAAAGGCACTGATGAAAAAGTATAACCAAAACGTCAAAATAGAGGATGACGTTTGCGCAGCGTTGTTTGTTTGTATTGTTTGTGAGCTGTGTCTCTGCTGTAAGTTTTTGTGTTGTCTGTGTGCTGTCAGTGTTATATGTTAAAATTGGCTAATGTAGGTGCACAAAAGAATTTGCTAGATTGTAGTCTATATGATTTGCACCGCAAAACAAAAGCAATTTTGTGAAAAGAAGAAGAAAAGAAAGGCAAGCAATTTTTTGTGGGCAGGAACTGGTCCACACTGCATTAATGCCTATCCCTGATGAAACAAAATTTGAGAGATGGAAAGAACTTGCTTTCTGAAATTGGATGAAGCAAAATTATTAAATAACAACATTTCAAAGCTAAATTTAGAAGAAGAAGAAATAGTCAATTGGTTGTGTAAAGACTACACAAGTTTTTACATTTGAGGATAAGAGAGTGATTGAGTTAGTTAAAGTTAAGAAACAACAAGAATTGTCTATTATATTAATTTACTGGCGGTTATTTTGTTAGTTTTTATCTTTATCTTGATTGGTTTGACACCTGGAGGGAGGAAAGATTAGGATGTGGAACACGGGTTGAGACAACCAGTTACACACGCAAAACATGTGTGCACTGGGACACTGAGAAGCATTTTGAAAGGTGTGTCAAAATTAAATGAAGATGAAATCATATGTAGTAATACAACGCTTTACTACATATGGATTCTCTAAATCGTACAATTGAGTAAAATAAAACATACTTTTTGACTTTTGTTCAAATTACTAAGATTCTTGTGATAAACGATGAGAACCTGATTGAAAAGAAACTACAAGAAACTACAACTAAGCTAGTTGTGGAAGGAGTCCAATTGCCACGACAAATAGCTATGTGCACGTGTGCAGGGCACGCACGAGACTGATAAGGTGTCAAGAGGTAACAAGCTTGCAGACGGAACCGCATAGCTGCAGTGCAAAAGACGCTTCAAATTTTATACACACAAGAAGCGGATTGAATTACTGAAACATTTTTAAAGATGTGCAGCGACAAAGTCCATAGATTGAAATTCAATCATGGACAAAAGGAGGGGCAAGAGTAGAGAATGGCATCTATAAATGACCAGAAGACAGACCTATCCTACCAAAGAACCTATACCAATTGGCAGCAATATTGAGCCATAGTGCGTGTCACATGGCTCAAGAGGAGGGATAGTGGGGCAGGTCAGTCAGCTTTATACAACATACGGATTTGATTCATATTCAAAACATTTAAAAAAATAAATAAATAAATAAATAAAACAATTGTAGAGCTTGTTTAACATGTGCTAAACACAATCCACAGGGTTATAATGCCTGGTCATAATAGATGCATTCTCAAAATGGTTTGATTTGGTTTAAACAAAAACACTGAATGCCTTAACAGTGGCAAAAACATTATGTAAAAATAATAATAATAATAATACCGAGATATGGGATTTTGAAAATTAATTCTCGTGACAGAACTGGTATAAACTGTGAAAATGTGCATGGGAAAAATGGAAGATCATGGACAAAATGTTTAGATCTGGTCAAACTGTACATAAATATTACAAGTACTGTGGGTTTAACCCCGTATGAAAAATTGTTTGGGCGACAATATAGATTACCATGTTTTAAAACCAAGTGGGAAACTAAGGATGATTTAAATTTGGCATTTACATTTTATATTTATAATTAATATTTTAAAGGCAAAAAGAACAAAGCACGTTCTCATTAAGAGCAGTGAAAACAAAACCCTGGTGTTCTTCCAAGGGGGAAGGGCCACATTGAATATTGATAATTACGTGAACTGCCATTAAAATAGCAGAAAGGCCAGTTGAGGTGGTCCTAGCAAATTAAAAAAGGGTAATTTCTTTTGAGGTAACGTTCAATCGGGAAAAAGTGACCCAAAGGGAGCCTTACCTCTTAGAGAAATGCTGGGAACAAGAAAATGGAACAATGACGTTATTGCATGTAAGGTGGCTATCTTTGTTGCCACTTTGTTAACTTCAGCAATATGGTATTTGTGGGAACTAAGTCATAATGAGTAGGGGAGAGATGAGTGAACAACTTATATTGATCACTCCAAAAATTTTTTTTTAATTATGCTGCATTGTAGCAATTTAAAAGATCAATTTGACCTTTGCAGGATGATCTGCTGTGTCAGATCTGGACTGCCATGAGAGTATGATGTTTATATGTATACTTTGTCAACAACCGCTGTAGATGTTAACGAATGGGATGAATATATATAAAGTGAATGTGGATAATTTGTTTCAGGTAACTAGTATGAGAATAAACTGCTACACGAAACAATTGATTGCTAATGGCAAAACAAGCTGTAAAGACAATTGAATACGTCATGTGTATGGGTTTGCGACCATTGCTTTATGTTCTACCGTCACCATTGATCAAAGATCGTGTGAAGTCTATCACGTCGATTGGATTGTAAGATGTGTGACAGAGCATTCTATATAGTAATATCCATGGAAGAAAGAAAAAAGAAGCCATTGCTTTCAGAGAATGTAGTCAAGCTAAATTGTATATGTATCAACATCCCAAGATCTGAAAAAAGAAAAGAATAAAAAAGCTGGTAAAAACCAAAATATCTTTGAATTTGACAGCCGATGATGATCTGACCGAAATTGATGCAATTGGTGTTCCCGGAGGAGTGCCGGATAAGTGTAAGCTGGTGAATCAGATAGCTGGTTTCGAATCCACCCTGTGTTGGTGGTGTACTCTTAACAAAAATGTTGACAGGATCAACTACATCCATTACAACGTGCAGAGGCTTGGAAATTGGACCGAGGCGGGTTTCAGGGCGGTCCACTCCCAACTGGCCGCTACTTCCCTCATGGCTTTCCAGAACCGAATGGCCCTTGACATGCTACTCTCAAAAGAGGGTGGTGTCTGCGCCATGTTTGGTGAGCAATGCTGCACATTTATTCCAAATGGTACTGCCGCTGATGGAAGCCTGTCCCAGGCCCTTGAGGGCCTGAGGACCTTGAATGGGAAAATGAAGGAACACAGTGGAGTGAACACGGAGGTTTGGAACGACTGGCTAAACGTGTTCGGAAAGTACCGTACCCTGGTGTCCTCGGTCCTAGTCTCCCTTGCCGTTTTTTTTCTGCTGTTTTGACCTTGTGTGGATGTTGTTGTATTCCGTGTCTACGGTCTCAAATTAACAGGTTAATTACAACTGCTATCTCTCCAGCAGCTGAGACTTTTCCGTTGCTCCAAGGGGAAGACTTTGCGACTGACGAGGGTTGTCGCTCTGGCGATGGCCCCATCTGTGGAGCTCCTGCGGTAAACCTGTCCGATTTGTTTCCCGACTCTGACATTGATTATTAAGGTTCGATCTCCTCCCGGGTTTAAATTTGTTCTTATGAATTGTGATCCTACGGCTGAAAATCTTTTTGAAATGGCCGCTTTTAGGTGATAAGATGGTCTCTGGGAACTTATGATAAACAGGAGGGAATTGTTAGAAAAATGTATATATATGTTATCATGCGTTCTCTAATCAATGCCTTACTGCAATATTACTGCAATATATGCTTGCTGTTTGGCCTTGCTGTTTTTATGATGTACCACAGAAGGACAGTTCCTTTCTAACAAAGACCACTTTGTTAGACAACATGCCTCATTGCTGTCCTGCACCCCAGATGAACCTCCAAGTGACCATTAAAGTCAGGGTTTTTCCTAACTATCTTTATCGTAGGATTAGGTTGGAATGTATATAACCAGTAATAAATAACTTAGCTTGTTGCATCCTAAACAATGTCGTAAAACTTCCCTTGCTATGTTTTAACTAGAGGTCAAAGGTTTTTTCTCCTGTATCCAGTCCACTCAAACTCCTCTTCCCAGATGTTCTTATCAGTATGTAAACACCTAGTGTCTCACACTGTGGGTAGGGCAAATCCAAATAAAAAGAGCGGGAGTGCCTACAGATTTTTAGTGTGTGTAGAGATTGTCTCAAGCTATCTGTACTGCACTCCTCGCGAGAAAAGACTTAATATTCTGTCTCAATTGTGGTTTGTTTGCTGTTGCTCTTCTATTCACTTATTCAGTCAGCGAAATAAACCTGACAATTCTCATCCCTGTAAAATCAATAATAAGTAAGACCTGCACGCCCCAGACCGAGTCACAGAAATGAAACTCGTCCTAACGGCGCTCACGAGCCAGCGCTCACGAGCCAGCGCTCACGAGCCAGCGCTCACGAGCCAGCGCTCACGAGCCAGCGCTCACGAGCCAGCGCTCACGAGCCAGCGCTCACGAGCCACAGTCACGAGCCAGCGCTCACGAGCCAGCGCTCACGAGCCAGCGCTCACCAGCGCTCATGATCGTTTGCGAGCGCGTCTCCTCCTTACCTTCCCAGTTAACGCGGACACAAGTGTCCGTTTGCAAGATAATCAGTGACACAGACACTTCTTCATTCAAATGTCCACACACTAAGGACTAAGGTGATGCTAAAATCAGAAACGCTGCAAGTGACGCTGCACAGGGAAAGGCAAAAAAAAAAAAGACTACTACACACTACTACACGTCCCCGCCGCCCACTCACAGTGATCGGAAACAACAAAACGATTATGGATTATTATTTTGTGATCATGAAGTATTTTGTTGCGTATGAAGTTGAAATATAAAAGATAGAATGGAGAATGATTTAATTTGGATTAAAAATCTGACATGATGCAACCTGGCCTGTTTATTGCAATCACAATCACCAATATCACCCTTCTTATTAATACAACAATAACAATAATAAAACAAACTTAATACTTCTACCGTTTGTTCCATGTATAATGCGCCCCCATGTATAATACGCACCCTAAAAATGGCATGTCGATGCTGGAAAAAAGCCTGTACCCATGTATAATACGCACCCAAATTTTGACTCCTACTTAAGTCCGTAAACGTAAAATTATTTCAGAAAAAAGATCATCTTTGGGAACAACCGGATGTTATTCTGCCAGTCAGTATCACTGCGCATGCGCTAGCAAACTTGATAGCGAAGAAATGTTTCGGATTTGTGTAGGGTACATTGTGACAGCAAACGAGCAGGTGATCGAGCAAGCGTCTGATACGAGAGCACCGTGTTCGTATGCGTGTTTGAAGGGAACAGCAGAGAAGAAAGCGCATCTGTAATGGCGGACTCCGAATCATATCCGGATTAAAAAAAAAAAAAAAATCTTTTTTTTTTTTTTTTTTACCCATGTATAATGCACACCCCAGATTTTAAGACAATAAATTTGTTAGATTTTGCGCATTATACATGGAAAAAACGGTAATAAAAAATCATTCAACTTTCATAAAATTATTTATTTGTATTTAATTTATTATTATTTTAATCTTTAACTTTTCTCTTAGTGCAATTGACAACAGATTCTCTTTTGCATTATCAACCTATCTGCAGACAGCAAAGGCTATAGTTACATATTTACAAGTTCATTTACAATGGTAATGGTTCGAGGAATATCAACCTATCTGCAGACAGCAAAGGATATAGTTACATATTTACATGTTAATTTACTAATGGTTCGAGGAATGTCGGTGCGAATGGTCGGCCCCTATACAATTTCATCAAACCAAATCTGTCCCGCTTTGGAAAACGTTTGGACATCCCTGTACTAAGCACTAGGGGTGTAACGATTCATCGATACACATCAATTAATCTATATAATCCTCTATGATTTGTTGGCATCGATGCTAAACGTAAACATCGATCTATATCGCCCGTTTTTGACCTCGGACATTAGACGCGACTTTGTTTTGAAATCCAGTTCATTGTTGCTTGCTTCCTCTTTCCGGGAGCAGTGCGTGCCGTGTTGTGTTGTGAGCAGAGCAGGCATGTGAAAGGGGAGCCGACAACAACGCGGCTCCTGGGCTGGTGCTATGGCTAGTGTCTGACTAGCCTATGGCTAGACGAGGAAATTCGCTCCCCTTTGGGCTTCAAGTCATTCGTTTGGAAGCACTTTGTAATTCCCTAAATAAAGAGTTTGCAGTACCTTGTTGATTTTGCGTATGAATTGTTATAAATCAGGTTATTGTTCTATATCGATCGTAGAGCACTATATCGTGATGTATCGTGAATGAATTACAGCAGGCATTAAGATATCGGCAAATATCGTAGCGTGATTCTTTGTATCGATATGACATCGTATCGTGACAAAACCCGCGATTTATACTCCTACTAAGCACTATATGATATTTGATTTTAAGTTAGATTTTTGGAGTGCTCAATCAAATCAAAATAGTTGATAGTCAAGTTCATTAAAAAAAAAGGAATTTCCAAAAGCTTCACAAGGCCCACAGTTGACAAAGATTGGCAACATGTCCCGATCAAAAGCCCTCAAATGTTGAGCAATTTTTTTATAATTCTGTATTGTTTTTTAATCCCCGGTCCAATTTTTACACTGCATTTCAAAGTTTTTTAGTTGACTTTAGACATTTGAAGTGGTGTGGCTTATTTTTGCCATGTTCAAAATGATGTTTTTTTTCTCATACTTATGGTGATGATGTATTATTTACATATTTCCGTACCCCCACCCCTTGTAGCACTGATGACGAATTATGACCCCCTTCATCATTTACCCATCCCTGTGATTGAAAAATAGTGTTTTTCCTTTTTGAACAATAATGAAACTCAAATAAAGAATACAATGAGAAATAAATTCAATATAAGCAAGTTAATTTTAGTTTTCCTTAGAGATTAAGAACTGTACTCACACTCAGTTTTTGTAATCAGAGATAAGAGCTTAGCAGACTCTTTCATTGGTCTCATTGGACACCAGGTACCATCCTCCTGGAACTTGATTTCATCCACGTCAGAACAGTTATTCAGGATCTCCAAGAATAAACTACACAAAGAGAATACATACATTTTAAAAGTCTATTATGAATTAAGTTTAAAGTTAATTAAAGCACATTTTCTACACTTATTGAGTTACTTGTTTAGTAATTGTTTCTAAAGTAAAAGCAGATATTTACAAGTCTATTTACTTAGATTGTGCACAAAAGATAAGCGGTCTGTTTTCATGAAAGACTTTAGAAATATGACTGTTGAGAGGCAGAACTTTGAGGATTTGGACAATTTTAAGTTAAACAATTGCTAAGCTCCTTCGTGAGCCATCACCTTATTGTGGTAGAGGGTTTTTGTGTCTCCCAATGATCCTGGGAACTAAGTTGTCTGGCTTTCTGCCCCTGGCAGAGTCACCTATGGCAAACAAGTCCAAAGTGCAGGGCAAGACAAAGCACGTCTCAAAGGACCCCTTATGATGAAAAAAAAAAATCAACTTTGGTATCCCTTGCCCAAGCCTGGCAGGTGCCTGTTGGCTGGGCTCGCACCCATGCAGCCCAAAAAGGAAATGTGAGTCCCCCTTTCCATGGGCTCACCATCTGTGGGAGGGGTCAAAGGGAGTAGGGTTAGTGAGCTGGGCTTTCGAGAGCGATTAAAATTCTCCCACTCTAGAGCTGGCCATGGTGAGAGGCGCAGAGCAGGTGTGGAACACTTATTGCCTCGCGACTTGGTGCCTGCACGATGGGAATCGCGCTGGTGTACAAGAGGGTAGCCTCTCTGCGTCTTTGGGTTGAGAACGGGTCCTTACTTTTGTTTGTGCCGATGTACCAAACAGCAGCTACAAGTATCCAACCTTTTTGGAGTCCTTGGAGGGTCTGCTGGAGAGCGCTCCCCCTTGGGACTGCTGGGAGACGTCTATGCTCACATGGGCAATGACAGTGATATCTGGAGGGACGTGATTGGGAGGAACAACCCACTCATTTGCGAACCTGAGTGATGTTCTATGATTGAACTTCTGTCCTTGATATGGATTGTTGATAACGAACACCATGTTGAACATGGAAAACAACAGACAACAAAAGAAAAAGAAGCTGAAGGAACTGTCGCACCTGAAGGTTCTGTATACGGGTCTGTACCAGCAGATGAAGGCGACAGTAGTGAAGCATAAGCGTGTGCCTATGCACTAGGCCACATTTGATGATTGACTTTGTCGTCATATTATCATATTTGCGGCCGCTTGTTTTGGACACTTAGGTGAAAAGCGCGGCGGAGCTGTCAACTGATCACCACCTGGTGGTGTGTTGGCTTCGATGGTGGGGGGAAAATGGGCTTGGTATACCCAAACGTTTTGTAAAGTTTTGCTGGGAATATCTGGCAGAATCCCTCTCAGAAAGAGTTTTAACTCCATCTTTTGGCAGAACGTTGCCCACGTCCCAGGGAGGCGGGACAGTCTGAACGCAGCATTTATTTGTTTATTTATTATTTATTCATCACTCTTATTTATTAAGTGTTCGTGCCTTCTTGTTTTTATTTTTTGTGTTGTTTACTTGTATGTATATTGTGTACTATGTCTTGTCACCGTGGGATAGTGGGAACGTAGTTTCGATTTCTTTGTGTGTCTTGGCATGTGAAGAAATTGACAATAAAGCAGACTTTGACTTCTGTGCCTCCATTGCTGAGGTGGCCAATGGGAGCTGTGGCCATAAGGTGGCTGGTGCCTGTTGTGGTGGCAGTCTCAAAACCCGCTGGTGGACACCAGTGGTAAGAGATGGTTGTAAGTATGCTTTTGAACTCTGAAGGCAGCTGACAGGTACCGGCTGGCCAAGCAGAACGCAACTTCAGCGGCCGCTGAAGCAAAACCTCTGGTGTGGGCAATATTTGGGGAGGCAACAACTTCTGAATGGCTTTGAGGAAATTGTAAACCACCATCCAATGTCTCTGAAAAGGAAAGCAGTGGACCATTAACACTGTGTATAGTGAAAATGGGGTGCTGCTAACCTTGACTGGGGACGTTGTGATTCGGTGGGGAGAAGACCTCTTTAATTCCATGACACACCTTTCATTGAGGAAACAGAGTACGGGGACTCTGAGGTGGGCTCTCCTATCTCTAGGGTTGAAGTCACTGAAGTGGTTGAAAAGCTTCTCCGTGGCAAGACTCTGGGGGTGGATGAAATCCACCCAGAGTTCCTAAAGGCTCTGGATGTTGTGGGGGTGTCCTGGTTGACACGCTTCCACAACATCGCGCGGACATCAAGGACAGTGCCTTTGGATTAGCAGACCGTGGTGGTGACCCCCTTTTTTAAGAAGTGGTGTTCCAACTACAAAGGAATCACACTCCTCACCCTACCCAGTAAGGTCTATTCGGGGATGCTTGAGAGGAGAGCCCATCGGAAGGTCGAAGCTCAAATTTAGGAGCAATGTGGTTTTTGCCTTGGCCATGGAACAGTGGACAAGCTCTACACCATGGCTGTCAAACTCATTTTTGTCAGGGGCCACATTGTAGTCATAATTTCCTTCGGAGGACCAATATGACAATCACAATATTACAGAAATCCCTCGTTTTTCGCTGGAGTTACATTCCGAAAAGAACCCGTGATAGGTGAAATCCGTAAAGTAGAAACCTTTGATTTTTTACCATTATTATACAGGTATAACATTGAAACCAAACCGAACTTGTTTTAAGGCCCAAGCATTTGTTCACGATTTCTTCCAGATAACTACAGTAAAATAATAACTTTAATCATCAATACGTATTATATAGTGCGCCTCTGCGGCCTGACTCCGTAGTGTCTTTTTCATCTGAAGCCATAACACAATGTACTGTGAAAAAAATCCGTGAAGCAGTGAGGCCGTGAAAGGTGAACCGTGATCAGGAATCAGGAATCAGCTTTATTGGCCACGTTTGTGTATGCCAAACAAGGAATTTGACTCCGTTTGATCTCAGCCTCTGTACAACATTTAGGTGACTAACAACATTCAACCCTATCTAACAACAGAAGCAGCAATAACAAATCTGCATTTTATGATCTTCTCGCACAATGAAATATTGTTTTACAAACTGGTCTTTTTGCAAACACGACAATCATCAGACCGATTGAACAGGTTTTTTAAAAGGGCTATCAAAATACTAGACAAAAAACCCAACTCTATTCACCACTAATATTCTGGAAAAGTATCATCTCCTCAGTTTTACTTTAGGAACTTCAAAAATGCTTGTTTGATATACAAGTGTTTAAATGGGCTGGCTCCTCCTCCTCTTATGTAATTCATCCATAAAAAAAGACAACATCCAGGGGTGATTGTGCAATTGAATATAGGAGAACTACATTTGGTAAGAGCGTACTCTCCTTATATGGCTGTCAATACTGGAAACTATTCCTTGCCTCAATTAGAGAGATCCCCTCTTTTGATGCTTTTAAAAGACGACTGAAGCAGTGGCTAAAAAGCTCACAAACCTGTAATCACCTTTAGTAAAGGGTGTGCTGGGACAGTTAGAATAGTTTTTCCACAGAGTGGATATAAACTTTTATACTATGTTTTTATTTTTATTTTATTTACAGAGTGGATATAACCTTTTAACTATGTTTTTATTTTTATCTCCCAGTAATGTACTAGTCTGTCTATCTGTCTGTCTGCTCTGTCAGGCTGAGTTAATGTAATGTCTAAAGTCTATCTGTCTGTCTGCCCTGTCTCTGACAACGGATGAAATTTAGCTCTGGCTAATTCCGACTGGTTTTACACTGGGATGTTTGTATGTATGCCTATATCTTGAGTGTTCATCAAACTGGTGCTGTCCTGTCTAAAAAAAAGAAAAACAAACAAACATTCAGGTGATTAACTACATTTAAGTGGCAAGAACAGGATTTTATTGCCTAGTGATGTCTCTGAGACACTATCACTGTGTCTGTGTCTCCTGGTTTTGGCGTACAGCGCTCTGTAACGCCGTCCAGAGGGGAGTAGTTTGAACAGACTGTGACCTGGGTGAGAAGGATCTGTAAAGACGTTACTTGCATGTTTCCAAAGTCCAAAGTCACTTTATTGTCAATCCCTTCATATGTCCAGACACACAAAGAAACCGAAATGGTCCTGGACAGGTACAAGTCTTGGATAGATGGGCGGTTGGTCCTGATTATCTTTTCCACAGTCCTGATTGTCCGTTGCAGTCTGTGCTTGTCTTGTTTGATGGCCGATCCAAACCAGACAGTGACAGAGGTGCAGAGGATAGACTGGTTGATGGCAGTGTAGAAGGGCTTCAGCAGCTCCTGTGGCAGGTTGAACGTCCTGAGCTGTCTCAGAAAGTACAGCCTCTGCTGGGCCTTCTTCCGGACAGAGTCTATGTGGCCGGTCCATTTCAGGTCCCGAGAGAGTGTGTATCCCAGGAACTTGAAGGTGTCTGTGGAAAGAATAGCATTACTGAGGATAGTGAGGGGTAGAAATGGTGAAGGGTCTCCTCTGAAATCCATTGTCATCTCCACGGTCTTGAGTGGGTTCAGCTCCAGGTGCCTTTGGCTGCACCAGTGGACCAGCCGCTCCACCTCCTGTCTGTATGCAGTCTCGTCACCGTCCCGGATCAGTCTGATGAAAGTGGTGTCGTCCGCATACTTCAGGAGCTTCAAAGAAGAGTCGCCTGAGGAGCAACCGTTGGTGTAGAGAGAGTGGGGAGAATACGCAACACTGGGGGCGCCAGTGCTGATGGTCCGGGTGTCAGACGTGATGGTCCCCAGCCTCACATGCTGTCTCCTGTTGGTCAGGAAGCTGGTGATCCACTGACAGGGGAGGCAGGCACCGCAAGCGATGGTGTTGAACGGCGAGCTGAAGTCCACAAACAGGATCCTGGCATACGTTCATGGGGTGTCTCGGTGGTGTTGTATTTAGTGCAGTCCCATGTTGACCGCATCATCATTGACCTGTTTGCCGGGTAGGCAAACTGCAGGGGGTTGAGCAGGGGTCCGTGATGTCCTTCAGGTGACTCAACACTAGCCTCTCAAAGGATTTCATGACCACGGATGTCAGGGCGACAGGTCTACAATCCTTCAAACCTGTGATGGCGGGCTTCTTGGCCGCTGGTACGATGGTGGAGCTTTTGAAGCACGAGGGCATGTCACACAGCTCCAGGGAACAGTTGATGATCCATGCAAAGGTGGGTGCCAGCTATTCAGCACAGACTTTCAGGCAGGAGGGGGATACACCGTACAGGAGGGAGACACGCAAGGCATGACTCTATATACAGTATAGACTACACAACAAACTGATGAATAACTAGTTTTGAAATCAGAGAATAGTAAAAATTGGTTTAAATATGTTAAAAAAGATGAATGCTAATACAATTGTCTAGCAATATTTTAAATAAGAAAACGGTTTGTAATTTCAGTATTGACATGAAGTCGATGCACAATTTGTCTTTGCGGGCCACATAAATTGATTTGGCAGGCCGTATCTGCCCCCCGGGCCTTGGGTTTGACACCTATGCTCTACACCCTCAGCAGGGTCCTGGAGGGTGCATGGGAGTTGTGCTTAGAAGACTTGGAGAAATTGTTCGACCGTGTTCCTTGGGGAGTTCTGTTGGGAATGCCAAAACCACTTCAGGGCTGTTCCGTCCCTATATCAAGTGATGCCAGAGTTTGGTCTGCATTGCAGTATGTTGAATTCGTTTACGGTGACAGTTGGTCGATTCTGTTCATAACCTTTACTGACAGTGTCGTTTAAGGTGTCCGGTTTGTTGACCTCAGCATCTCAGCTCTGCTTTTGTCTGATGATGTGGTGCTGTGAGCTTATTCAAGTTGTGATTTCTAGCTCACACTGGAGCAGTACACAGCTGAGTGTGAAGTGGCTGGTATAAAAAATCAGCACCTCCAAACCATGGTCCTCAGACGGTAAAGGGTGGAATGCCCTCTCCGGTTCAAGGATGAGATTCTTCCCCAAGTGGAAGAGTTCAAGTAGCTTGGGGTCGTGTTTACTATTGAGGGTAGGATGGAGCGGGAGATTGACAGGTGGATCAATTCAGTGTCTGCTGTGATGCAAACTCTGTTACCGGTCTGTCATGGAGCTGAGTCGAATGGCAAAGCTTTCAATTTACTGGTCGATCGAAGTTCCTACCCACATGTTAGGACCGGAAGAATGAGATCCGGGATACAAGCAGCCGAAATGAGTTTTCTACGCAGGGTGTCCAGGCTCTCCCTTACAGATAGGGTAAGAACCTTGGCCATCCACTGCTCCTCCGCATGGAGAGGAGCTCGTGGAGAGGTGTCTTAGGCATCTGATTAGGATCCAGTGGAAAATGAATGGATGGATATGTGTACAGTGATCCCTTGCCACATCACGCTGCACCTTTCGAAAATGCACTACTTCGTGGGTTTATAAGTGACGAGAGAATAGTGTTTAAATAAACGCTGATAGCGCAGGGCGTGCCTCTGAGCAATGTGTGTCACTGCGGACGTGACTGAGTTCAAGCGCAGGAGGCGCCATCTGGCCACGCACAAGGAAAGAAGCACCAATCAGTCCTCCTTATCATAATCTCCTAGTCATTACTCACGCAAGCATTGAGGTTCCCCAGCAGAACAAGAGAGTCCCCAGGGAAACGTTCTCGAGCACACCCTCCAAGGACTCCTAAAAGGGTGGGTACTCTGAGCTGTTGTTTGATGCATAGACACGAAAATCCTTAACCTAACCTTAACCTATCACCTTACTCGACAACAGAGGGAGGCTTCCCACTTATCTGTTGGGGTGAATACCAATATGCAGGCACAAAATAGGGGGGCACAATAAGTGTGCCCACACTTGATCTGCAGCTCTCACCGTGGGCAACTCCAGAGTCGAAGAGAGTCCAAAAACTTCTAACGTCTAGTCGCAACTTCTATACCTCTCACAGCAGCTTGGGCTCCTTCCCTGACAGAGAGATGACATTCCATTTGTTAACCGCTAGCTACTGTAGCTGGGGATCAGACTGCCAAGGTACCCGCATTTGGCTGCCACTCAGCTAATACCATAGCTGACCCCTGCAGCCCTTCCCACAGGTGGCGAGTCCATGGGAAGGGAGACCCACGTTGCCTTTTCGGGCCCCAACTTCAGGCCTGGCTCCAGAGGGATGCCTCAGTGACCAGTGGCTGGGCAAGGAAAAATGAAGGTAATTTATTTCAATTATCATTAGGGATAATATAAAGAGTGTTTTTTCTTATCCCGCACCAAGGACCTGTTTGCCATAGGTGACTCTGCCAGCGGCATTAAGCCCCTGAACATTTAGCTCCTAAGATCATTGGAAAAACTGAACTCCTTCACCACAGTAAAGTGATGGCTCAAGAAGGGGTAGGAAAAAAAAGTGTTGCACATTAATGAACACAAATATCTGTTTCCTAATTTATGTGAGAAACATGATCAGTGTCTTCAAATCAATGAATACCATTGATAAAAACGACATTATTAAAGGTGACTTAAGCAAATTTGTTACTTTGGAAGTGTTTATCAAATTGGTAGCCCTTTGCATTAAACAGTAACCAAGTAGCTTTCAGTTTTAAGGTTGGTGACCCCTGTGCTTCATGCTACAAGCTTGTAACTAAGTTTGACTGCATTGTCCGTCTTACATAAATAAATGGTGAGGAATTGAAACAAAAACATGTCACATGGCTTCATTGAGAATGAAAAAACATCTGCTTTTCAAGGGCAATTTGGTGGGGTGTTGTATTATGTCTGAGTGTGTAGAGGCAATTTTCCTCTAAACTGTTATGTTGTGTCTCATAATGGTGTTTTATTTATGCGCTTTTAGTATTTCAGTAGAAACTTATTGGGAAATATGATGAAAAATGACATTTGTCATTCAATTTTGAGGGGTAGTATTTGTTCAAAAGTTTTGAATTTTTTCTATATTTTGAACTTCCTCCATTTCTCATTATCTCATTCATGCTGAGTATCTTTCCTCTGCTTTTTTTTTATCTCTGTATGGTCTGAGCAGGTACCTCCTGATATGCAAATATGATTGTGTGAACAAGCTTATGCGAGACAGGTTAACGTGAATGTATTGGTTTGTATGTTTTATCACCACTGTAAAGCCTGTAATTCTGCAACGTTTAAAATCGCACTTGACAGGTCTTGAATACAACCTTTTATGGGTAGTGAGGGTCCTAATATAAAACTCAACCTGTCAAAGTGGCATGTGGTAGTGACAGTGTCACTCAGCAATAATGAGATACACCTATAATTGGTGCGTCATGTCAATCCCTGCACTCTCACCAATCCCTGTATTAATATTCCGTGTTGGTTGATGAGGAGGCGGGTTTGCGGTCTTGCTGAAGAAAGTAAACCAACCCATCAATGATGAGACTTCTATATGTAGCCTTCTTGTCACAGACAGGACAGATCCATGTAGGTTTCTTCTCATTCATCTGTAAGTAGAGGCCAGCATCGAAGCACTGAAGATGAGAGCAGGTCACCGCCCTGCATGGGATTGTAAGTCGCATCTTACCCAACTGGAGGAAAAATGATTAAAGATTAGTCAAATTGAAATAGGTAAAGTAACGCAAAAGCACAAAATATGTGTTCGCAATTGTTTGATTTCCGTAACTTTTACATAGTATATTTAGAAAACCAATACAAATGAAGTTTGGACATTAGGGAATCCACAGTCTTACTTCATTTTAAAAATTGTACACACTGTGGATTTAAATACCTTGAAAAGGCCTTACCCCCTTGACCTTGAGCCACATTTTAGGCTCCGATAAAAAAAGGTTGTTTTTTTTGTGAGCACCAGATGGGACACAATCGTTAAGTCGAACAAAATTTAAGACATTTTAAACTTTTTTTTTTAATAAATGCTTGAAAAGTAGGGCTTGCATAATTAGTCACCCCTTTTCTCTCAGTGCAATCAAGTGAGTCTAGAACAGGGGTCAGCAACCTTTACGATCGAAAGAGCCATTTTGCCTCCTCTTCTACCCCCCCAAAAAAATCGTCAGGAGCCGCAAAGAATAACAGAGCTTGTAAGTTTACGCCTGTAAGTTTGTTTTGTTAAATAAAGAGCCGTTTACCAAACCCACGTCTTTCCTTGAACTTTGTTAACGCTACAATATAGTTATAGAGTAGATCTGTGGAATTTGATCGATGGATTTAATGATTTAGAGTGCACAGATGGTTTGATAACATTATTGCTTATATAATAGTTATTTGATATATAATTTATATATCGTTATATGGGCCTGTGGAATATTTTGAAGTGCAAGAGCCGTCAGCGGCGCGCATGCATTGTTGCGTTCTCAGCTCTTAGTGTCAGGCTTCGGCTGGGGTGGAAATGGAGCAGGGCGACCGTGTGCAGCTTGGACCAGGGTTTATAGGAAGAACTGAAAATACATACTTGGTAAACTAACCTAACTCGCTGACAAAACAAGACTGACTGAAGAAGACGTGAAACAAAAAGACATCATGACGTTAACACAACTATAACCAGACTGACTGACCAGGACGTGAGACAAGAAAACAATAGGACCTGACGACAACAACACATGCAACAACTGACAAGCAATGATCCGACAGTGAACGAGGGGCAGACAGGACTTAAATACAAAACACAAAACACGAGGCAGGTGAACGCGGTTACATTGATTGAGGTGACACAGGAAGGGTGGGGCGACGCGAACAGAAACCATGGCAACCTAGCAAAACTGGGGACAAGACATGACAGAAGCACACATGATCCACGGACATGAGCACACAGACGGACAAAACAATGACAACATGGACGTGACCGGGGACGAATCATGACACTTAGTTTGTGTTTATGTCACGATAGCATACCTATTGTTTAGCCTGTTGTTGCGACGCTGCGTCAGCAGCGCGGCGGTTGTTTACATAAAGGACAAAGATTGACTCGACGAGCTGCTGCTGACGCGACGTTGCGCTGCTGTCGTCACTTGAAATTCAAATTACAGTAAACCCTTGCTACATTGCGGTTCGTTTATCGCGGTTTCACAAAAACATATATAAGTCGCTCCTGAGTATAAGTCGCCCCCCCCACCCAAACTATGAAAAAAAACGCGACTTATAGTCCAAAAATTACGGTAGTAGCACACTGCACAAATACGGAATTTATAGAGGTGTGGCAATAAGAATCCCATTTCTCTGTAAAACTGCACCCCAAAAACAACATACCCACAGTCAAACATGGTGGTGGCAGCATCATAGTTGCTTTGCTTTTTGGTTGCTTTTTGTCAGAAGGAACTGTCAGGCTTTCAGCATGAGATGGATGGATTGGTTGGAGTCTGTAAAAGACCTCAGACTGGGACAGGAAATTGCCTTCCAACAATACAAAAATCCTAAACATTAAGCAAAATCCTCAGTGGAGGGTTTTTGCTACAACAATGAAAGGGTTTAAAAATAAAAATATCTAGATGTTAGAAATGTCCCAGTCAAAGTGCAGACCTGAATCCAATTGAAAATTGAAAACTAGAGTGTTGTTTGTAGAAGAAAACAAACAAAAAAAAATACCGTATATTGCATAGAATCTGTTTCGCTTTCCAACTGTGTCCCACTTGGTATTGATTTTTCACAAACAAAATGTATTTTCTTCATTTTTGAAGCCTGAAATATGGCAAAAGGTCAAGGGGGTGCTAACACTTTTGAAAGCCGGTGTATCTACAATTCTTTAACCAAATGCCAAGATCTTTAGTAAATGTTTTTGTGATTTTCTTCTATAAAATTATGTGAACATTCCACAATGATGTATGTACCGGGCATATGAGGGAGACTCGAAGGCTTGTTGTAGCAACTTCACTATCTGGATCTGCAGTGAGCTTCTCTTTTACTTGATGACAGATGACAGTGAAAGAGTACAGAAATATTAAATTCACAATGATGGCTGAATAGTGAATATTAAGTTCACAACTTAAACTCAGCTAACAAATTACATAAAAAATGGCACCGTTTCAAGGTTGACTTGGCCTGTGCAGTTCAATTTGCTCATTACAGTATACAGTTTGTTTTCACACAGCGATGGCATTGTTTGGACCCAGATGTTACTTTCCCATTACATTTTTGGGGGCGAGAGGTTTCATTGAAACAATTTTCTCAGAAACATCTCGGAGCTTGAGGTGGTTCTGAAATGCTGGCTATCTGGTGCAGAGTGCTGGCTGTCGTCACATACATTTGTTTAGCCGACAGCAATGCAGCAACTACCTGAACCATGTTTCCAATTTCATATGTACAAATGTATGCATTTTTAATGTATAAATAGAGCACAGATATCGACCCTTCACTCTGAGTAGCTGACGTGTTTAAATGATGCATTAAGACAAGTGGCTTGTACAGCTGTATGTCTGATGTTTGTTAGAAAGCAATCTGTGTCAAGACTGTGTTATAATCCAATGAGTTAGTAAGAGTGTAGAGAGAAGAGAGCATGCATTGTGTAAAACTCAAATCGTGGCCCCCGAGAGCAAACGCACAGTTGCTGGTTGTCAAGCATTAAAAACAACACTTAACGTCATTGAAGCCCAGCTGGACAATTTATCAATGTCTTTGTTACTTCATCACTTGCCTCCAACAGCAGCATATGAAGGGAGTTTAGTATTTATTTAAAAGTACTTCAAAAGGATAAACGATAAAAAAAAAAATGGATCAATGAGTGGTTAGAAGAGCACCCTGGATTTTTCCTTTTGACAGTGCAGGGCAAGGGTTCCTGCTGGTAAAAGTAAATAATTTCGAACTCAACGCGGATTTTGCACCTGCGTCTTTTTCAAAAAGTAAATTCGCATCTTTGTGAAGTGCTTTGAATATGGTATAAGCATTATAAAAGTGTACACTCCATTTCTCATTTAGTATTATATTAGGGCTATTACATAGGCATGTAACGATTAATCGATACACATCTATTAATCGCTATAATGCTCTACGATTTCTTGGCATCGATGCTAAACGTAAAAATCGATCTATATCGCCCGTTTTTGACCTCGGACATTAGACGCGACTTTATTTTGAAATCCAGTTCATTGTTCCTTGCTTCCTCTTTCCGGGAGCAGTGCGCGGCGTGTTGTGTTGTGAGCAGAGCAGGCACGTGAAAGGGGAGCCGACAACTATGCCGCTCCTGGGCTGGTGCTATGGAATGAATGTATAGTTATGTATTGTTGGAGCCAATTTAGTTACCTTAGATTAAATTCTTACTTTTGTTTAAGATTCGCTGGCCTTGGGCCATGGACCGTTATTTGACAAAGCATTTGGTCACCTGATCAGTCACCTGATCAGGGAAATAAATAGGCTGCTCCCACTTGGTAGTTAGTCTCAGTTAGACAAGGAAGGAAGACAGTAGTGACATAGTTTTTTACCGCTAAAAAGCCCGCTTCAAGCTACTTCAAGTTTGCCCCAGGCTTGTAGCTCTTGGAATTTAGGAACCAAACTTTAGTTTACTTCTTTGAACCCTTTATGTTGAAACCTTAGTTGATTTACAAACGATTTGGATTTGTACCTGTGTGCCACCTGTTTGCCTGCCTGCCATTCCCTCTCCCCCCTATCCTTGCTTGGCCTACCACCTTTGCCTGCCTGCCATTGCCTCTCTCCCTCGGCCTGCCTGCCTGCCATCGCCTCTCTACCTCGGCCTGCATGCCTGCTTGCCTCCATTTGGACATTCTACCTCCACCTTCAAAAGGGTATGAGCAACAGCTGTACACAGTGTTTTAAGATAAGCGTGTGACAAGAACTATACAACATCTAACCTTTGAAACTGACACTCACATGTATTATGTATAGTTCTCTGGTATTGCAATAGAATGGGTTTTTTTTGCATTTGGATTAGAACATATGGTCAAGGTGTAATGTTTACTACATTCATGATAAAGAACTTTTGTTTTGTAATTAAATAGTTCAGTAATGCACTTTAAAGTTAATGGTATTACAAAAAAAGGAAAGAATATTCATTTTTCTTTACTGACTTAAATGAGAATAAATATAGGGATTTGATCAAGTTCAGTGTTAAAATAAGCACTTTGTATACTCCAATACTCTTGTAATTTCCTAAATAAAGAGTTTGCAGTACCTTGTTGATTTTGCGTATGAATTGTTATAAATCAGGATATTGTTCTATATCGATCGTAGAGCACTATATCGTGATGTATCGTGAATGAATCACAGCAGGCTTTAAGATATCGGCAAATATCGTATCGCGTTTTTTGTATCGATATATCGTATCGTGACAAAACCCGCGGTTTACACCCCTACTATTACATGGTTTTTTTTTGTAGTATGACGTATTTTTCGTCAAATGTATAAAAAGTAACCCATTCAAAAAATATGGGTAGTTGTAAGATATACAAACATCAATCACAGATTTCGGCGACAAAATCAGGTGCCGTGCAAGCTGCAAAACAAGTCTGAAGTGAAGGCATTACTGCGTACCCCAGTATAATGACGAGATGGCAAAACAGTGTCAAAATAAGTATATCGGCAAACCCTTGAAGTTGGCCTCATCACGTTGCCTGCGTGTTCCGTCATGAGTACCATGTTGCTGCTGCTGGCTTAACTAGTCTTGGCCATGGTGCATACGTGAACAAGTTTTTGAAAGGAAGTAATGTAACATTAGATCTGTTGAACTGAAATTACAGATTTTTTAACATTGAGGACTAGTACTAGTAACTGTCTAAACAATTAATCTTTGTAATAATTCTGTGAATTTTGATTTTCATTTGACACATCACAGGATTTTACGGTACTGATGGTCGATATGTACTGATAGTCAATATGTGAAAACGCCATTGACTCACTTATCCAGCTCTGTTGTGTTGAAATCAATTGTCACCATCCAACAAGTGTTTTGTGACACAACAGATACTGGCATGTCTCTTATCACATAAAATGATCTGTTTTTGGAAAGCCATGACAATATGTAAAAAAGCACACAGCCACGTCAATTTCCAACTTTGTTGGGTTTTGTGTGAAAGACGAAGAAAAAGTTGGTGGCGCCACTATTACGTCTCTGATCAGCCAATTCCATGATAATATTCTTACGTGAAAGAGACTAATGCAATATGTAGTGCAGTTACTTAGTGCTCTGGAGTGGTCTGGGTTTCTGATGCCCTTCATCCTCAGCCTCTGCAGGAGCAGTGGTGATGTTAGCTGCCTCACTAGGTACACAGACATGGAGAAGGTCTGCAAACATCAGAAGTTTAGTCCACACATCAGGTCCATTTGAAAATACTTCTAAATAAAGTTACGAATTGACTAAGTCTGTTACCTTTCCAATTTCAGGTGCCCATGTCACTGATATCTGATTGGGTACTGTAGAGGATAGTCGCACCAATGATGTAATGTTTAGAGGTTTTCCTGGTCTCCTTTGTTCCACACCATTTTTGGGGGGAGGTGCATAACCCTAACAAAAACAAAAATGTAATACTTTCATATTTGGTTAGCTTTTTCCCCCAACACATTGATCAATAAAGCATTTATTACCTCTTTGAATGCCAAGCGTTTTCAGAAAAAATATCCTCTAAAATCCCAGTCGATTTCAAGCATTTTCACTCAATTTGTAAAGCCTACAGAATATTGTGTGCTATAGTTATATATACACGGATGGTACCAAATGAAAGAATGGGCCCTCTTCTTTAATTAGAAAAACTAAGTATGATTCTAACACAGTGGTGGGTTAACTACGGCCCGCGGGCCACATCCGGCCCACGGGACCGTTTAATCCGGCCCGCCAACCCTGAATAAATTGTATTATTAAACTTTTTTTTGGGTCATTTTGCCTGCAATGACTGCGTTTTCCCAGTAGATGGGGAAGCGCTCGCCTGCGCATTTACTACCGGAAGCCGTGTCAGAAAGCTTGGTGCACACTCACAAGTGCGTGTACGTACTCAGTAGTACGGACATGGCGCACTCGCGCTCTATTTGTATCAGTCCCGAATTTCCCGAAACAGTTTTACGCTAAAGGCAACTACAAACCTTCCCCTGGAATCCTTCTATTAAAATGAGTCGCCCAAGGAAAAGCAAGGTGGACACAGTGCCGAGTGTTTAAAAAAGAGTGGCCAATTTGGCTCGACTTACGCGATGTGACATCAACATCAACCCGTCACAGATCGAGATAAACAGACCAACACCTCGGATCTCTCCTAAGAATTGCCACAACAAATTTTACTCCAGACTATGACGCACTAGCAAAAAAGGGAGACCAACAAAACTGTTCCCACTGAAAATGAAGGGGAATCTCTCAAGTTTGTTGTAAAAAAATGCATTTGGAATAGGATTTGTACACATAGCAGTGATTGAAACTAACGACCATTCTCATTTTCAAACAATGCAGGATGCTCAAGGACATTGATGCACCACCTGTTTGCGACTAATCTTAACCTGTGAAGTTCTTAAGGCTTACTTTAAGGAAGTGTTTCCCGTTTCCTCACCTCTGTTACCAGGTGTTTGTGAGTTAAAACTCTGCTCTAATTTTCAGATACCCCTCACCGTGTTGCCGTTTTGATTACCGTTTTTTTCCGTGTATAATGCGCGAAATCTAACTAATTTATTGTCCTAAAATCTGGGGTGCGCATTATATGACATTACCAAAGACAGGAACAGAAACCAAACAGACATCATGACAGTAACACATGCAATGATCCGACGTTGAGCGAGGGGCAGACAGGACTAAAATACAAAACACGTTATCATTGATTGAGGTGACACAGGAAGGGAGGGGCGACGCGAACAGAAACTATGGCAACCTAGACACATAGCAAAACTGGGGACGAGACATGACAAAATCTCCCTCGAAATAAAACTTGAAATCACCTTTCTTCTTGTTTGTTGTCAATCGCGCATCGCATTCAGCCATCCTGCCCAACACACTTAGTCAGTAAAATTCATAATTGACGACACATTGTTTGATGCGATGGTGCAATCCTTGATGGTGTGTTATTGTCAAATATTGTTTGTTTTTTAATCTCCATCGCGGACCGGACGTGTTCCTGTGCAGCCATGATGAGTGCCTCTGTGCTGTCCTTCAGTCCAGCTTTTTCCAGCCATTGGTAGGATTTCTTGATGTCAGCCACTTCACTTATCTGCCGATGGTACATCCCATGTAGGGGTTTGTCCTCCCATGATGGTGTCTCTAGCCACTCATCCTCTGTTTGCCATTGTCTGAGACATTCACTGAGCACGTCATCCGTTCGGGCCTTTTCCTTGATGTACTCATGGATCTTGGCTGTTTCATCCCGAACAGTGGCTCTCACACTCAGTAGTCCTCGGCCTCCTTCTTTACGGCTAGTGTACAGTCTCAGGGTACTGGACTTAGGGTGGAACCCTCCGTGCATGGTTAGGAGCTTCCGTGTCTTGACATCTGTGGTCTGCGTCTCTTCCTTTGGCCAGCTTATTATTCCTGCAGGGTATCTGATGACTGGCAGGGCGTAGCTGTTTATTGCCCGGATCATTTAGCTGACTTCTGAGGACTTGCCTTACTCGTTGTAGGTATTTGGCTGTGGCTCCTCTCCTTGTGGCTTCATCAAGGTTGCCATAGCTGTCCTCAATGTCTGTTATTGTTCCTTCTGGGAATGAGACCCCTTCTGTATGGACTACCTTCCCTCTCTTTGTCACCATGCGACCGCACTTCTCTAGTCCGAATGACATTCAAATGTCTGTGCTGTAGATCCTGGTTGTGTGGATCAGTGAATCGATGTCTCGCTCGCTCTTGGCAACTTTGTCATCCATGTATAGGAGGTGACTGATGGTGGCCCCATTTTTGAGTCGGTATCCGTAGCCAGTCTTGTTGATTATTTGGCTGAGGGGACCTATGCAGAACAGCAGTGGGGACAAAGCATCTCCTTGGTATATGCCACATTTGATGGAGACTTGTGCAATTGGCTTGTAATTGGCCTCAAGGGTTGTTTTCCACAGTCCCATCAAGTTTGCAATGAAGGCTCTCAGGTTCCTGTTGATGTTGTACAGTTCCAAGCAAGATGAGTGTGGCATGGAGTCGTAGGCTTTCTTGTAATCAATCCAGGCAGTGCACAGGTTGGTGTGTCGAGTGTTGCAGTCTCGGGCGACTGTTCCGTCAACCAGCAGCTGGTGTTTGGCTCCTCTGGTATTGCGGCACAGAAATTGCCTTTCTGTGTTGTGCTCATGTATTGAGCCATGTGTACACTTATCTTAGCCGCTAATGCCTGACATGATCTTCCATGTTGTAAGGAGACAGGTTATTGGCCGATAGTTGGATGGGACTGTACCCTTCGTGGGATCCTTCAGGATCAGGATTGTGCGTCCTTCAGTTAACCATTCGGGGTGAGTT
Organism: Syngnathus typhle; assembly: GCF_033458585.1. Lineage (NCBI taxonomy): Eukaryota > Metazoa > Chordata > Actinopteri > Syngnathiformes > Syngnathidae > Syngnathus > Syngnathus typhle. The sequence continues at coordinate 751,587 of NC_083742.1, forward strand.
CCAACTTTTAGTAGCTGGTTCATTTGTTCTGCTAGGCGCTCATGGAGTGCAGTGAGCTTCTTAATCCAGTAGGCATGGATCATATCTGGCCCGGGTGCTGTCCAGTTCTTCATACCTGAGACTCTCTCTTGGATGTCTGCCACAGTGATGGTAACTGGGTTCTGCTCAGAGTGGTTGCTGTGGTCTTCTCTTAGAGAGACTAGCCATTGTGCCTCACTGTTGTGTGATGTGTCCTTCTCCCATATGCCCTTCCAGTATTGCTCAGTCTCCAGCCTTGGTGGGTCTGTTCTGCTGTTGTTACCCTGCCTGCCATTGAGAGTACACTTTTCCTGGTTGGGTTGTGAAGAGCCTGTTTATTCGCCTGGCTTCACTTTCTCTTGTGTATCTCTTTAGGCGACTGGACAGGGCTAGGAGCCTCTGTTTGGCAGTCTCCAGTGCTTCAGGTACGTTCATCTGGCTGTACGTGCATCCTTCAGTTAACCATTCGGGGTGAGTTCCAACTTTTAGTAGCTGGTTCATTTGTTCTGCTAGGCGCTCATGGAGTGCAGTGAGCTTCTTAATCCAGGGTGCTGGTTTCTTCATTGCACCTTTCTGGATCTCTGATAGTTGGCTCACGTCTCTCCGCACTGTCTTGATCTTAGCCTCCAACCTTCGTTTCCATGGTGGGTCTTGTATCTCATGCTTGAAATTGCTCTTGTAACCAAGCATCTTCAGGATCACTGTTGCTGAAGTGTATATCGCCTCATTGGTTTCAGTGATGGTGGTTGTAGGGATTGCTCTCAGTGCTGCATTCAGATCTTCAACTAGATTTTCTGGTGGTGCTTCACTTGGCCTTTGTAGTTGGCGTCGGTGTTGGCTGCTGTTCATTCGAGTCATGATCTTATCTTTCAGGTCAGTTGCTGTCTTGTTCAGGCTTGCATATCCTCTTGGGGCTGTGTACCCAATTTCTTGGGCAGTTGATGTTGACTCACCTCTGGAATTCGGGTTCCCGTTTGTCTTGGCATCTGTGTTGTACCTCGTCAATCTCAAATTGTGATAACAATTGCCGTTTCTGGATATTGGAGCACTGAGTAACTAGTTGTTTGATTCTTTATCTCTCACCATGTTTATGAGGTAGGCGATATCGTCAAGGGTCTTGCCCACAGACCCACACTGGATGATGGTATGGCTCCGCCCCTACCAGGTCTCGAACCCGGGTCCCGCTGGTTGATAATCTGGCAACTATCCTACTGAGCTATCCAGCCGATATATATATATACATATATATATATATACATATATATATATATACACATATATATATACATATACATATATACATATACATATACACACATATATACATATACATATACACACATATATACATATATATATATATATATATATATATATATATACATATATATATATATATATATATACATATATATACATATATATACATATATACATATATATATATATATATACATATATATATATATACATATATATATATATACATATATATATATATACATATATATATATATACATATATATATATATACATATATATATATATACATATATATATATATACATATATATATATACATATATATATATATATATATATATATATATAGGTTGGCATATAAAAAAGCGCTCTCGGGTGCTTCAAAGTGCCGAGTTTATTACTGCGCATTAAGAAATGACCACCTGCAACGTTTGGTTTATGTTTTATAAGCATTTTTAATTTTATTGCTTAAATCGCATTTTCTCGACGAGCTGAGCACTTTTTTATATATATATATATATAGATATATATATATATCTATATATATATATATATATATCAGGGCTGTGGACTCGGTTCGAACTCGGGGACTCGGACTCGGTCGGACTCGGTCATTTTTGCCGGACTCGGACTCAGTGCTGATTTTGACCGAGTCCACCGAGTCCGACAATAAAAAAAAAAAAGAGGCAAGACGCAGCCAGAGAGTGTCAGGTTACAGTCAGCGCGGTAGGAGTTGGAAGAAGCAGTAAAAACTCCACCAAACTCGTTGTAATGACCCCGTGATATATGTTATATCCTTACTATTTTCCAGGTTCTTAGATAGCAAGAATAGGTCGGACAACGACGTGAATGATAACTGCTTTATTCCTTACTCACAGTGCGTTCACAGGGCGTACCACAACAACACAGAATGCGCCCATCCCACTTCCGGGGTTTTTCTACTACGGAATTTGAGTTAGCCCAAAATACACAACATCTCTTCCCCTCTTACAACGAACGTGCTATATGCACCTATAACTTGACATCTTCAAGATCTATCAATAACTACCATTAAACAATTATCATATATGGTCCAGACAATTATGACAATAATATTCCCATGAAACCTTAACTTTGGGTGAGCGTGGACTACCTCGAATTATACCGAATTATAGCGAAAAACCGATGTCGTACGGCGTCGTACGGCGTCAGCACGGCATCAGCACTATGCTACTATTTATTGTTTTCAATAAAAACATGAAGACCTCACGTTTGCGTCAGTCAATTTTAATTTCTATAAAGGATTATTCTCATTTGATGTCTTTAAATTCATCCGCGTTCTGCCATTGAAGCGGGGTGCATTAAAAAATCAGTCGTACAGACGGAAACGTTTTGTGATCAAATCTTTCATAATGAGAATGATTTGAGTGAATTGATTTGAATGAATAATTGAGACGAAATTTCAGTTTTGAAGGCTCCTTTTGTCCCAAACAAAGTGACAGATGGTGGGGAGGGGGTATAAAAATTGTAAAATCAATTCACTCAAATCATTCTCGTTATGAAAGATTTGATCACAAAACGTGTGTGGCTTTTTCTTAAATCAACACGTTTGACATTGCTATTGTGTCATCTTTTAATTATATTGCGCTGTCATGTTAAAGCAAATTAATAAATGCAACAATATTAATTTGCTTTGAAAATACCTGAGTAATAAAATAAAATGGATGGATGAATGATGATCACAACTAAGTATAAAGTCTCCTTTGTAATATATACTCCTTGTAGCCTGTACCCAAAAAGAGGAGTTTCTTTGCATCGAGGTTTATGCAAAGAGCTCACGTAATTATATTGTTGCGTTTTGGTGAAGTGAATGAGTGTTCCGTCTGTACGACTGGTCTTTGAATGCACCCCGCTTCAATGGCAGAACGCGGATGGCATCAAATGAGAATACCGTTTTTTTCTGTGTATAGTGCGCCCCCATGTATAGTACGCACCCCTAACAATGGCATGCTGATGCTGGAAAAAAGCTTGTACCCATGTATAATACGCACCCAATTTTTATGATTTTTTTTAAAAAAAAAATTAAATTTTTTTTTTTTCTTTTTTTTTTTTAAGTCCCAAAGATCGTCACACACGCAGGGAGGCAATGGGTCCCATTTTTAAAGTCTTTGGTATGGTCTTAACTAGGCTGGATGTCATTTTTTTTGTTGGCGTTGATTTCTCCGACTGCCCCTAAACGCACCACCGCGCTCCGTGCGCACACGGCGGCTCTGTATGGGAGAGACGTTGAAGAGGAATAAAAACACCCTTGGAAACCAAAACTTGCCCCTCGTCGTGACTCGGAGCCGCAACAAATGTTTCGGATTTGTGTAGGGTACATTGTGACAGACGGCAAACTAGCAGGTGATCGAGCGAGCGTCTGATACAAGAGCATTGCGGTCGTATGGAGCGTGTTTGAAATGAACAGCAGAGACGAAAGGAACAAGGCAAAGTGTTGTGAAATAAAATATTACCTGTAATACGCATTTTGTTATTTGCTGATTGAAACTGCTAATTAAACTGTGAATTGAAACTAATAGGTGGAGAACTGAACTCTCGCTCTTTATATAGCTGACGTGTCTTGCGCAACCGTTCTGCGCATCTGTAATGGCGGCCTCCGTATGACGTCCGGTCCGCGATGGAGATTAAAAAACAAACAATATTTGACAATAACACACCATCGAGGATTGCACCATCGCATCAAACGATGTGTCGTCAATTATGAATTTTACTAAGTGTGTTGGGCAGGATGGCTGAATGCGATGCGCGATTGACAACAAACAAGAAGAAAGGTGAGTTTTATTTCGGGGGAGATTTGTCATGTCTCGTCCCCAGTTTTGCTATGTGTCTAGGTTGCCATAGTTTCTGTTCGTGTCACCCCGCTCTTCCTGTGTCACCTCAATCGATGTAACGTGTTTTGTATTTAAGTCCTGTCTGCCCCTCGCTCACCGTTGGATCATTGCATGCGTTACTGTCATTCTGTTCCTGTCTTTGGTAATGTCTTTTTGTTCCACGACTTTGTCGGTCAGTCCTGTTGTTGGTTTTGTTGTACCATGACTTTATTTAAAAAAAAAATAACCCATGTATAATACGCACCCCAGATTTTAGGACAATAAATTAGTAAAATATTGCGCACTATACACGGAAAAAAACGGTAATCCTTTATAAAAATTAAAATTGACTGATGCAAACGTGAGTTCTTCATGTTTTTATTGAAAACAACATAGTGCTGACGCCGTACGACATGGGTTTTTCGCTTTCCAAATAAGGGGTCGTCACTAATTATTTGTGTTTAGATAAATGTCTGAGCTATAATGGTGTAATTAATGATTAAAACTTGAAAATATCTGTTTATTATATTCGTTTATATGTTTAATAAAGACAAAGCCATCACAAAACTGTTGTAGTTATTTAGATTTTGATCTAAATTAGCCTTGAATAAAGACTAAGCAGTCACATGAATTCACAGCAAAACTGGACAGCCGGACTCGGACTCATGGCAAAGAGGCCGGACTCGGACTCGGTGCAAAAATGCGACCGAGTTTACAGCCCTGGACTCGGTCGGATTTTTGCATATATATATATATATATATATATATATATATACACATACATACATATATACATATATATATATATATACATATATATATATATATATATATATATACATATATATATATATACATATATATATATATATATATGTCGTAGAAATCGACATGGGTAAAAAAATAAATGTAATTGTTAGTTGTGTTTACCAAGCTCCTGGCTCGAGTATTGACATTTTTAAGGACATTATGGAGGGATTATTTGCTCATACAAATCAGAAACAGAACTTCACCTGTGGTAATCTTAATATAGATCTTCTGAATCCCAACAAACATAAACAGACTGATGAGTTCTATGATACATTGTATGAGTCTGAGTATGAGTCTCTTTCCCATGATCACCAAGCCAAGCAGAGTAACATCAAATTGTGCCAGTCTTATTGATAACGTATTCACAAATAGCTTGGAAATCAATATCATTAGTGGGTTATTGCTGAATGATATAAGTGACCATTTGCCTGTTTTTGTGGTTTACGACTGTGATTGTAATAATGTACAGAATGGAAGTGATGTTTACAGAAGGATGAGAACATCAGAATCCCTGAGTGCTTTCAGAGCAGATCTATTGACGGAAGACTGAAATTGTGTGTATAATGAGTGTAATCTAGCCATAGCATATGATATATTCCTAGAAAGATTTATGTCATTGTATGATAAAAGCTGCCCACGAAAGCAATGCAATAGAAAGCATAATTATACAGAGTCCTCATGGATCACAAAAGGTCTACAAAAGTAAAAAGAAAAATTCTATGTATCGAGAATTTATAAAGCATAGAGAAAGAAATTAAGTACAAAAGATATACAAATAAGATGACGCAAATTATGAGGAGGTGCAAGAAGGAATATTACAGCAAGTTAATAGAGAAAAATAGAAACAATGGTGAAGGGATATGGGAGGTTTTAAACAGTATTATCTGGAAAGGAGTTGCTAACACAAAGCATCCTGAACATTTCATGGATAATGACAAGACCATAAACAATATGGAAGATGCGGTCAATGATTTGAATGCATTTTTTGTGAATATAGGACCGAAATTGGCTGAAGGTATCAGTGACCTATCGATAGAGCAGGCGAGAGCAGTAGGAGATGGTAGTAAAATTAATCCAAGTTCAATGTTCTTGCGAGCGGTTGATGAGAAAGAAGTTTTAGATATTATAAAACCATGCAAAAATCAAACATCTGCAGATGGGAATGATGTTGATATGGCCTTAATTAAGGAAATTGTTGATGGTGTGGTAAATCCTCTGACATACATCTGTAATTTGTCTTTTAAAACAGGTACCTTCCTAAGCAAAATGAAAACGGCGAAGGTTATCCCACTGTATAAAACAGGAGATAAACATCTCTTTACAAATTATAGACCTGTTTCTCTAGTATGTCAATTCTCGAAAATCTTGGAGAAGCTTTTCATTGTGAGACTGGATAGCTTCACTAAGATAAACAACTTGCTAACTGACAGTCAATATGGATTTAGAACAAATAGATCAACTATGGCACTAATGGATTTGATGGAAGAAATAACTAACTGTATTGGCAATAAGGAATATGCGATAGGAGTATTTATTGATTTGAAAAAAGCTTTTGATACCATTGACCATAACATATTATTGTATAAATTGGAAATATATGGGATGAGAGGTGTAGCATTGAGCTAATTAAAAAGTTACATTACTAATAGACACCAGTTTGTTAAGATGGGTAATTATATGTCATCATGCCTAGACATTACCTGTGGAGTCCCTCAGGGGTCAGTGCTGGGCTCCATATTATTTATTTTGGACATAAATTATATTTGTAAGGTGTCAACTGTCTTTAAATGTATTATTTTTGTGGACGACACCAACATCTTCTGTTCTGGAAATGACTTAAAGAAACGATTGGAGACTATTACAACTGAATTGTCCAAACTAAAAATATGGTTTGACATGAATAAATTATCATTGAATGTAGACAAAACAAAACTGATGGTATTTGGAAACCGTAAAATAGATACACAGGTCAAGTAACAATAGATAATGTCAATACTGAACAAGTTTATGAGATAAGATTTTTTAGGAGTAATATTAGACAATAAATTCTGTTGGAAACCTCATAAGATACGTTAGAACCAAAGTAGCAAGGAGCATTGCAGTATTGTGCAGTGCAAAACATTCTGGAGCAAAGCATGTTGTACACTCTGTATTGTTGTCTTGTCTTACCATATTTGACTTGCTGTGTGTCAGGCTTGGAGCAGGGAGAGGACTCGAATGCAGAGTTCCAACAAGAGGTGTTTTATTCTCTCGAGCGGAAGACCGCACAAAAACAAAAAGCGCCTCAAGATGAGGGACAAAAGGCAAAAACCAAAAGTGCCTCAAAACGAGGGAAAAAGGCTGGGAACAGCAAACAAAAAGCGCCTCAAAAATGAGGGAAAACTAAGGCAAAAAACCTTATTAAACAAAACACAGAGCTCACGCTGGGCAACGGGTATCTTCTATCTATAACTCTCCGGGGATTGCTGTGACATAAGTGATCGCTAGTGTTCATGATGGGGCAAGACGCACTGGCACAAGACAAGGGGAAGACGCAGGCTATATACACACACAGAAGGAGGAGGACACAGATGCAGACAATTAGGGCCAACGACACAGGTGCACACAGTTGGGATCAGGGAAGTCAAGTGGCCTGACGCGCAGAGGAAGGACACACGAACTGAAAGGAGAGGAGAGTTACAAAAATAAAACAGGAAGTGACAATACGAAGGACAGGACAAGACAAAAAAACAACCCACAAAACACGACAGCATGACATAACCCCCCCTCTAGGGCCGGATCCCAGACGGGCCAGGAGCATCAGGGTGAGCCGCGTAGAAGTCCTCAAACAGTCCGGGATCCAAGATATAACTTTGTGGCACCCATTGCCGCTCCTCCATAACCCTCCCAGTCTACCAGGAACTGCCAGTCCCGTCCCTTCCTGCGCACGTCCAACAGCTCCTTGACCGTGTAAGCAGGCCCACACCCCACTATCCGCGGAGGCGGCGCGGGAGCCGGCACCATCCCACTCTTCTTGGCTGGCTTAATTTTCCCGACGTGGAAGGTGGGATGCACGGCAAGAGACCGGGGGAGGCAGAGTCGTACAGCGGCTGGACTAACGACTTTGGAGCTGGGGAACGGACCCACAAAACGGGGACCCAGCTTCCTGGAGCCCACCTGGAGGGGAAGGTCCCGGGTGGACAGCCAGACCCGTTGGCCCCACCGGTAGACGGGGGCCGGTCGTCGCCTCCGGTCGGCCATCCTCTTGACCTTATCGCCTTGGCGGACCAGCGTGCCTCGGGCCGCCGCCCAGATGCGACGACAGCGACTCACCACGGTGTGCGCCGAGGTAATGGACACCTCCGGCTCACTATCGGGGAAGACCGGGGGCTGGTAGCCAAATACGCACATGAAGTGAGACATCCCGGTAGCCGTGGTAGGCAGGGAATTATGGGCGTATTCCACCCATGTGAGATTCTTGCTCCACGAGGAGGGGTTCTGGGTCACTAAGCAGCAGAGGCCTGTTTCCAGCTGCTGGTTTATGCGCTTCGCCTGGCCGTTCGCCTCTGGGTGATAGCCTGAAGTGAGGCTCACGGTGGCCCCTATGAGCTTGCAAAACTCTTTCCAAAACCTGGACACAAATTGGGGACCCCTATCAGAAACGACGTCCCGCGGAAATCCGTGTATTCTGAAAACGTGGTCCATGAGGACTTCTGCCGTTTGCTTAGCCGAAGGCAACTTAGGCAGGGCAATGAAGTGAGTCATCTTGGAAAACCGGTCCACCACAGTGACGTCGTCTTCCCCTTTGACGCAGGAAGCCCCGTGACAAAGTCCACCGAGATGTCGGCCAATGGTCGAGAGGGAATGGGGAGGGGTTGCGGCAGACCCACACGGGCGCCGGGGGTGTTCTTATTCCGTGCACAGACGGAGCAGGCTGCAACGTACTCCCTGACGTCTGCCCCCATGGAAGGCCACCAGAATCTCTGTTGTACTACGTAAAGGGTTCTTCGCACGCCCGGATGACAGGCGAGCCGGGAGGTGTGTGCCCAGTGGACAACTTGGGAACGCAGCCTGGGGGAAACAAACAATCGATTCTCTGGGCATCCCCTAGGGGGTGGTTCGTCGCTGTTGGCCTGCTTCACCAGGCCTTCTGTGGGCCAGGTTACTGCTCTCACCACACAGTGAGGGCGGAGAATGGGTTCGGGCTCCTTGGCCACCGGATCTGGACTGTAGATGCGCGATAGCGCATCGGGCTTGATGTTTTTGGCCCCCGGTCTGTAAGACAAGGTGAAATTGAATTGATTAAAGAAGAGGGACCAACGAGCCTGGCGTAAATTCAGTCTTTTAGCTTTCTTGATATATTGTAGGTTCTTGTGGTCAGTCCAAACCAAGAAGGGTTGCTGGGCTCCCTCCAGCCAGTGTCTCCATTCTTCGAGGGCCTGTTTGACCGCCAACAATTCTCGATCCCCCACATAATAATTCTGTTCGGCGGACGTCAGCCGTCGGGACAGGAACGCGCACGGATGAAGCTTGTTGTCTGCCTGGGCCCTTTGTGACAAGACGGCACCGATTCCCTGACTGGAGGCGTCAACCTCCACCACGAACTGACGAGATGGGTCGGGCAGCGTGAGGATCGGGGCGGAGCTGAATCGCCTCTTCAACTCCTGGAAGGCGGCTTCCGCCTTCGCCGTCCAACAGAACGGAACCGTTGGGGAAGTTAGAGCATGCAGTGGAGCCGCTGTGGCACTGAAGCCTCTGATGAACCGCCTATAAAAGTTAGCAAAGCCAAGAAATTGCTGCACTTTTTTGCGGCTATCAGGTATAGGCCATTGTGTCACCGCGCTTACTTTTGCCGAGTCCATCTGTACTTTGCCAGGGGCTATGATGAAGCCAAGGAAAGATACAGTATTGGCGTGGAACTCGCTCTTTTCGGCTTTTACGTAAAGCTGATGATCAAAGAGGCGTTGCAGTACCGTTTTAACATGAGACTCATGGGTCTCCAAATCCGGTGAATAGATCAGGATATCATCCAAATACACATAAACAAAATGATCTAAAAAGTCTCTCAGTACGTCATTAATCATGGCCTGGAAAACAGCGGGTGCATTGGTGAGGCCAAACGGCATTACGAGGTACTCAAAGTGTCCTCTGGGAGTGTCGAATCCCGTCTTCCATTCATCGCCCTCCCGAATGCCCACGAGGTGGAACGCGTTGCGCAAATCTGGCTTGGTGAACACCCGAGCTTGCTGCAATTGATCGAATACGGCTGACATGAGTAGAAGGGGATATCGATTCTTAATTGTGATCTGATTGAGGGGACTGTAGTCTATGCAGGGGCGTAGGGTACCGTCTTTTTTGCCCACAAAGAAGAAACCGGCCTCCCCAAGGGATGACGATGGTCTGATCAACCCCGCTTTAAGTGACGCGTCAATATAATCATTGAGAGCCTGCTTTTCGGGGCCCGAAAGGGAATAAAGTCTCCCCTTGGGTACTGTAGCGCCGGGCAAAAGATCTATGGCGCAGTCGTAAGGACGGTGGGGCGGTAGAGAGGTAACCTTGACTTTGCTGAATACCTCCGCGAGTTGATGGTAACATACGGGAACTCCGTTTAGATCTGGGGTTTCAGGGTCTGGGACAGGAGAAACAGAGTCTGGGTTAGAACCACGTGTAGGGTTTATTAGGTAAGATTATTGGTGCTTCGCTCCCCTCCTTGAAGGACATTTACACCTCCCATCTCACCCGCAAGGCAACCACGATTGTGAGTGATGTGAGTCACCCCGCTCACTCTTTGTTTGAGCTTCTGCCCTCTGGGAAGAGGTACAGGAGCCTGCGCTCCCGCACCACCAGACTCTCCAACAGCTTCATACTCCAGGCTGTTAGGATCCTGAACTCGCCCCCCCTTTCTGCGTAGCGTCCTGTACTTTGCGCTATGCTTATTGTCTGCTGTACGCACACTGGCTCAGTTTTGCTCCTCTTATTTATCGGGTTATTTGTTTATTATTTATTCATCACTCATTTTATTTATTATTTATTGTTTGTGCCTTCTTGTTTTTATTTTGTGTCGTCTACTTGTATGTTTATCGTGTACTGTGTCTCGTCACCGTGGAGGAAACGGAATCTCGGTTTCTTTGTGTGTCTTGACATATGAAGGGATTGACAATAAATCTGACTTTGACTTTGACTTATTGGGGGGTTAGGTTCGATACATGACACTTGGCAATGGGGTCCCCATCCCCTTATCTCCCCGGACTCCCAGTCCATGGTTGGGTTGTGGCGTTTTAGCCACGGATACCCGAGGATAAGCGGATTCATGGGGGAGGTTACTACAAGCAGTCTTACTTTCTCATGATGATTCCCGAAAGACAGTGAGAGGGGTTCGGTTACCTGGGATATATCAAAAAGTGCTTGACCATTGAGCGCCTAGGCCAGGGGTGGGCAAACTTTTTGACTCGCGGGCCGAACTGGGTTCTAAATTTGGACCGGAGGGCCGGACCAGGAGCAGATGGACGTAGGCGTTGTGTGAAGTCATATAAGCGACCTGTAAAGGTCATTGCATAAAAGATCTTGGCCTTTAGTAGGTAGTAAAGCATGGATATTCCAAACAAGTTTTTTGAAAACAAATGCATTTATTAACAGCATTAAAAAAAAAAAATTCACTAAAAAACTGCTATCAGTGATTCTCATAAAATACGACACTGTTATTATGAATAACAATCTCCATCACTTCAATGCCTGCAGGTCAGATTAATGAAAGATGTTTATCTCATGAGATCACATCAAACGGCAAACATTCTGACCAAATATATCATCTTGAAGAATCGGTGAAAGCATACATCCAAATAAAGTAATCAAAACAGCAACACGGTGAGGGGTATCTGAAAATCAGAGCAGAGTTTTAACTCGCAAACACCTGGTAACAGAGGTGAGGAAACGGGAAACACTTGCTTAAAGTAAGCCTTAAGAACTTTACAGGTTAAGATTAGTCGCAAATAGGTGGTGCATCAATGTCCTTGAGCATCCTGCATTGTTTGAAAAACTTGAGAGCCTCCCGTTCATTTTCAGTGGGAACAGTGTTGTTGGTGTCCCTTTTTTGCTAGTGCGTCATAGTCTGGAGTAAAATTTGTTGTGGCAATTCTTAGGCGAGATCCGAGGTGTTGGTCCGTTTACCTTGATCTGTGACGGGTTGATGTTGATGTGGCTGAACGCGAGTACGTCGAGCCAAATTGGCCACTCTTTTTTAAACACTCGGCACTCACTTCTTTTTTTCGGGCCACTCATTTTAATGGAAGGATTCCAGGGGAAGGTTTGTGGGTGGCTTTAGCGCAAAACTGCATCTGAAAGCTCAGCGCGCGAATTATAAGAATGCTGTCGTCAAAGCCCACGCTCTAAATTCGGGACTGATACGAATAGAGCGAGAGTGCGCCAAGTCCGTACTACTGAGTACGTACACGCACTTGTGAGTGTGCACCGAGCTTTCTGACACGGCTTCCGGTAGTAAATGCGCAGGCGAGCGCTTCGCCATCTACTGGGAAAACGCAGTCATTGCAGGCAAAATGACAAAAAAAAAAAAAGTTTAATAATACAATTTATTCAGGGTTGGCGGGCCGGATTAAACGGTCCCGTGGGCCGGATGTGGCCCGCGGGCCGTAGTTTGCCCACCCCTGGCCTAGGCCTTCACGGTCGTATCTAGCAGTTCGGTCTTTACCCCTAATCTCCGAGCAAATGCCCAGTCAATCAAACTCTCATCAGCCCCGGAGTCTATTAACACACCAAGTTTAGTGACCTTTCCTAGGCAGGTAAGTGTGCCGATGGGTAGGGCCCGATCCTTCTGCTGGACAACGGAGAAGGTGCTCACCGTCAGGTTCTTCCTCACCGGGCAGGAGAGGAGGATATGTCCTTGCGCACCGCAATAGTAGCATCTGCCTTCCTGGCGTTGGCGCTACCTTTCCTCCTCACTCAACTTGGCCCGGCCAAGCTGCATAGGTTCAGTCCCAGGCGGTAGCAGAGCCGTGTTCGGCCTTTGGCGGTGCGTCTCGAGGGGTGACGGCCCAACCACTGACACGGGGGGGAAGGCGGTCGCGATCCGGCTTGTCCTGCAATCTATTGTCCGTGCGGATAGCCAGCGCGATGAGAGCGTCGAGGTCAGCGGGGAGGTCGAGGGGGATGAGTTGGTCCTGGATGGGTCCGAAAAGGCCCCTGAGAAAAACATCATCCAGGGCCGTCGAGTTCCACCCGCATTCCGCGGCCAGAGTGCGGAAGCGGATCGCGTAGTCGCTGACCGTCTCTCGACCCTGGGTCAGCTGGCACAGCTCCTGCGCCTTCTCTCGGTCCGAGGAGACCGGATCGAACACCGTGCGCAGGGCCTCTATGAAAGCGGAGAGGGAATGACAGGTAGCGGAATCCCTGGCCCATTCTGCAGTCGCCCACGCCCGGGCCCTTCCCGTCAGGTACGAGACCATATACACCACCCGGGAGCGTTCCGTGGGGAAGTCGCCTAGGGACCGTTCGAACTGCATCTCACACTCGGTGATAAAGGCTCTGCTGAGCCCGGGTTCACCAGTGTATCGTTCCGGGGGGGCCAGTCTGACGCCCATCGCCATGGGAGCGGGAGCAGGACGATCCACCGGGGAAGCAGCTGGTGGACTGGGCGTCGCTGCTGGTACCGCGGTCAGAAGCGTGAGAACGTCTTGCATTTGCCTGCTCGGTGTTCCCACCTGGGCGGCCACCGCCTCTCTGAAGTCTTCCTGAGTCTTCACTCCAAGTCTTGGACTCCAAGACCCAGGGCATCTACTTGCTTCTGGTGTTGGGCGAGCTGCGACGCCTGGGAGCGTACTGTGGCGGCCAGCAGCTCCGACTCTGCCGAGTCCATGACTGGCCAGTGCGTTCTGTCAGGCTTGGAGCAGGGAGAGGACTCGAATGCAGAGTTCCAACAAGAGGTAATAATAATAATAATAATAATAACTGGGATTTATATAGCGCTTTTCTAGATACCCAAAGTCGCTTTACATGTGTGTGTGTGTGTGTGGGGGGGGGGGGGGGCTGGGGGAGGAGGGAGGATAAAGAACAACTTTGTTGGGAAAGAAAACTAAGAAAAGAAAGAAAAAAAGAAAATAAGAAGAACAAAGAAACACCAAGGGCAGGGTCAGTTAGGAAAGGCTAATGTGAAGAGGTGGGTTTTTAGGGTGGTTTTGAAGGTAGGGAGGGAGGGGGCATCTCTGATGTGCCTGGGGAGAGCGTTCCAGAGAGAGGGGGCAGCCACGGAGAAGGCCCTGTCGCCCCAGGTTCGGCGCCTGGTCTTGGGGACCTCCAGGAGGCCGGCATCACTCGACCTGAGGGAACGGGATGGGACGTGTGGCTGGAGGAGGTCAGAGAGGTAGGGTGGAGCCAGGTTATGGAGAGGTGTTTTATTCTCTCAAGCGGAAGACCGTACAAAAACAAAAAGCGCCTCAAGACAAGGGACAAAAGGCAAAAACCCAAAAGCGCCTCAAAACGAGGGAAAAAGGCTGGGAACAGCAAACAAAAAGCGCCTCAAAAATGAGGGAAAACTATGGCAAAAAACCTAACTAAACAAAAAACACCCAGCTCATGCTGGGCAACGGGTATCTTCTATCTATAACTCTCCGGGGATTGCCTGTCACTTCCGGTTTACCTGAGGTCACTTCGGGTCTATTTGGGGTCACTTCCGGTTTGATTTGGGGCACTTCCGGTTCATTCTGGGTTCATTGGGGGCACTTCAGGGTCAATCCAAGATGGGTCAAGCGTTGAATGTGTAAGCATAGTGGAATTGGGGGTGAATGTGAGTGAATATGGTAAGCATAAGGTGAACAAAGTGAATAAGTTTGGAATGGGTTGAATCAATCGCAAAATGTAGAAATTAAAGTAGAAAAACCAAATTGTGGAGAATTTGGTTGAATTTCAAATTTGAAAGTTAGGAATTTTTGATAAGTGGGAAATTGTGGAATAGGTAGGCAAAAGATGAACAGTTGAAAGTTGGAATGGGTTGAAAAATGTAGAAATTAGAGTAGAAAAACGAAGTTTTAGAGAAGTTTGGTTTAATTTCAAATTTGGAATTTTTGCTAAGTGGGAAGGTGTGGAATAGGTAGGCAAAAGATGAACAGTTGAAAGTTGGAATGGGTTGAATCGGTTGAAAAATGTAGAAATTAAAGTAGAAAAACAAAATTGTAGAGAATTTGGTTGAATTTCAAATTTGAAAATTTGGAATATTTGGTGAGTGGGAAGCTGTGGAATAGGTAAGCAAAAGATGAACAGTTGAAAGTTGGAACGGGTTGAATCAGTTAAAAAATGTAGAAGTTAGAGCAAATGTTGAATCCCCATAGAGAATGAATGGGAAAAAAAAAAGTAATTGCGCCAAATCTTTTAGAAATTTGGAACAAAATGAAAAAAAAATGGCTTCAGGAGGTTCAATTTTAGGGTTAAAATGTTGAAACGCGTTTAATCGGACAAGAAATGCCAAAGTTAGCGCAAATGTATCTATTTGGGGCACTTAGTGTTGAAATAAGGTCACTTCCGGTTTAATTCGGGTCATATCCGGTTTATTTGGGGCTTTTCCGGTTCTATTTATTTCACAACCGGTTTAGCAGAGGTCACTTCCGGTTTTTTGGGGTCACTTCTGGTTTAAAAAGGCCACTTCCGGTTTATCTGTGTCACTTCCGGTTTACCTGAGGTCACTTCCGGTCTATTTGGGGTCACTTTCGGTTTGATTTGGGGCACTTCCGGTTCATTCTGGCAGGGCTGTGGACTTGGTCGGATTTTTGCACCTCTTGACCAGGAGCCTCTTGACCAGGAGTCCGAGTCCGAGTCCGGCTGTCCATTTTTTCTGTTAATTCATGTGACTGCTTAGTCTTTATTCAAGGCTAATTTAGATCAAAATCTACGTAAACAATGACAACAGTTTTGTGATGGCATTGTCTTTATTAAACATATAAACGATTACAATAAACAGATACTTTCAAGTTTTAATCATTAATTACACCATTATAGCTCAGACATTTACCTAAACACAAATAATTAGTGACGACCCTACAACTATCGAAACACATCAATGATATAAGCTGGGTGACATAATCGTCCTTGACATTGGTACGTAATGTGCAACTCAACGTGGCCGCATTGATCGTAACTTACGCTCCGTTTCCCCCCCAAATCTAGAGGCCAAACATTGTTCTCTCGCTGCTCCCGGTGTTGTGCTTGATTTGGTTCCCCCGTGAGATCTTCAAAGTCAAAATCAAAGTCAGCTTTATTGTCAATCTCTTCACATGTCAAGACACACAAAGAAACCGAAATTACGTTTTCTCTATCCCACGGTGACGAGACATATTACACGATAGACATACAAGTAAACGACCCAATATAACAACAAAAAGGCACAAACAATAAATAATAAGAGTGATGAATAAATAATAAATAGACAGATAACACAATAAATAAGAGGAGCAAAACTGAGCCAGTGTGCATACAGCAGACAGTAAGCATAGCGCAAAAGTACAGGACGCTACGCAGAAAGGGGAAGCGAGTTCAGGATCCTAACAGCCTGGAGTATGAAGCTGATTGTGAGTCTGGTGGTGCGGGAGCGCAGGCTCCTGTACCTCTTCCCAGAGGGCAGAAGATCAAACAAAAAGTGAGCGGGGTTACTCACATCACTCACAATCGTGGTCGCCTTGCGGGTGAGATGGGAGGTGTAAATGTCCTTCAGGGAGGGGAGTGAAGCACCAATAATCTTACCAGCCGTGTTCACTACGCGCTGCAGGGCCTTCATGTTGTATTCAGTGCAGCTACCACCGCAATCAGCGATACAACTGGAGAGGACGCTCTCAATGGTGCCACGGTAGAATGTAGTCATGACGGCCGGAGGAGCACTTGCTCGCCTGAGTTTCCGCAGGAAGTACAGGCGGCGCTGGGCCTTCTTCGCCAGTGATGCGGTGTTGGTGGACCAGGAGAGATCCTCACTGATGTGCACCCCCAGGAACCTGGTGCTGCTCACTCTCTCCACCACAGCACCGTCGATGGTCAGCGGCGGGTGTTGGGTGTGACCCTTCCGGAAGTCAACAACAATCTCCTTGGTCTTGTTGACGTTCAGCAGGAGGTTGTTGTCCATGCACCACGAGGTCAGAAGGTCAACCTCCAACCTGTATTGAGTCTCGTCGCCCTTGGAGATGAGACCCACCAGAGTCGTGTCGTCAGCAAATTTCACTATGCGGTTGTTGCTCTAGTTTGCAGTGCAGTCATGCGTCAGCAGGGTGAAGAGCAGCGGACTGAGCATGCAGCCTTGGGGGGGCCCCGTGCTCAGCGTGATGCTGGCGGAGATTTTGTTGCCAACACGTACCACCTGAGGCCTCTGACAGAGGAAGTCCAGTAGCCAGTTGCAGAGGTAGGTGCTGAGGCCCAGCTTGTCGAGTTTGCAGATGAGTCGTTGTGGCACAATGGTGTTGAAGGCAGAACTGAAGTCCACAAACAGCAATCTCACATACGATTCCCTTCTCTCCAGGTGGGTGAGGGCCGAGTGGAGGGCAGAGCAGATGGCATCCTCAGCGGACCGTTTGGCTCGGTACGCAAACTGGAAGGGGTCTATGGTGGGGGGGAGAATGGATCTGATGTGCTCCATGACAAGCCGCTCAAAGCACTTCATGATGATGGGCGTCAGTGCCACGGGGCGGTAGTCATTGAAGCAGGACGGAGCAGGTTTCTTCGGCACAGGCACGATAGTGGCAGCCTTGAAACCTGAAGGGATCATGGCGTCTTACGGGTGTTGATAGCGGCAAGCGCCCTCCTCACGCTATCGGCAGAGAGGCACAGGGGCTCCTCGTGTGGAGGGGGAGGGGTCTTCAGCGGGCAAGTGCTGTTCTGAGCGTCGAAGCGAGCAAAGAAGCGGTTAAGATCGTTGAGCAGACGGATGTCGTTCATTCATTTATCCGATTATCCAGCCCAGAGAAATGGCAAACGCAACACGTTATGGGCCCAGGCGGGATATTGGAAGCCGATGGTTAAGACTGTATTTTGACATTGACAAAAACAATTGCGAGCTGTGGGAAGCGGAATTCATAGGACACATGCAGCTGCAAGGACCAAAGGAGACTATCTTGATTAAATGAATTAGATTAGATTAGAAAAGCAATTTACTCAAGGCCAAGCAAGGCCAAACCAGTGTGAAACGGTTCAATGGAAAAGCAACAAAAGTGGTGAAACTCTCTTCATCCTTGCTTGTGAAAAATGTAGCATTTCAGGGATTTTATACAGTCTGTACACCTGTTTCCAATTGATCTTTTGAATGTTCCAAACGAGTGGTTTTTTTTAGTATCCCTCAACTTTTCCAATTTTTTGTTGCCCCTACCCCTAATCTGTGTATTAGAGGAATCAAAGTAAAAAAAATACTTTTTGGAAAATAAACAATAGCATTAATCACTTTGAGCATTCTTTGTTGCATATTTAAATGAGTATAGGTTGAGAAATAGTTGCAAAACATTTTAATCAACATTTTACACAATGTTCCGACTTCATTGGAATTTTACCTTTGTACTTCTCTGTCTCACCTTTGAAAAGGGTTGCGCTATTATTTAGTCAAATCATCACACAATTAGGAAAAAAAATACACTAACTATGGCAAAAGAAAAATAATTATTCGAAATTGAATGAGTCACTGATTATTTAGTGATATATATATATATTATATTTGCATGACTTCCATGCAAGGTAGACTATATGGATTTATTCCCAGTGAAGTTGTGAATTTGAGTGTGGATGTGTGTCTGTCTCTATGGGCCTTGTGATTAACCAGCAATCAATCCAGATCCAGTCTACCTTTCACCTATAGTTGGCTTGAAATGGTCCACCTCCCCACCATTCTGACTAGGTTAAGTGGTGTAGAAAACGGATGAAATTAAATGATAAATATTATCACCCGTCCCCCCCCGTTATCCGCCATCTTGTTCAGTGGTCTCAACATGACTTCAATTTTATATATTTTTATAACAAATCATATAACAGTTGGGTTGAAAGATTTTCCAATTACAAGCCTTATTATAAACAGAAAAGACAAAAGTTCAAATAAAATTAAAGTTTGATGTTGACTGAACTTACTGGTAAAGGAAAAGGTTTTCCATTGACCTTTATACAGAGACTGGTTGGGAAAATGTCTTCTTGTGGGCAACTTGTCTCAGACAAACAAAACCTGACAAAAGACAACAAGACAAAATAATATTAATATTGTCATTTAAGTCAAAACAGTTTAATGGAGGCACAAACCAAACAGTTATTTAAAAATGAAGTATGGTATCTTAAGTGTGGTTTCCATACTTACATTATAGTAGAGGGGGAAACTTTTAGAAACCCAGTTAAGTCATTTGCATGTTTTTTTCTTAAGAAATTAAATATGTTTGAAGGTAAGCGCTGAAATTGTGCCAAGACTGTCAAAATTAGTCCTGAATTGCTGAGATAAGGCATTACACTGTTACACCTTGTCACATGCCCAGAGTTTTTGGGGGAAGGGGCTAAAACAAATGGCGCAACCAAGCCTATGACGTGAGACGACTCCCGCCAACCATTCTCCTCCCCCGCTATATACTGTAAGTACCAAATGGTAGGGCTAGGTTTTTTTTTTTTAATTGAAATCACATATTCAGAGATGGTCTCATGTATCAAATCTGATATTATTTTGTAGTGGTCTTGACTGACACAGAATGAAAAATGTTAATAACTGGTGGCTTATTAACATATTTTACACATACATTCTATATCATTACTATCCAGCCAAGCTCACAAATCAGAAGCTACCGTAATTTTCGGACTATAAGTCGCACTGGAGTATAAGTCGCACCCAGCCATAAAATGCCCAAAAAAGTGAAAAAAAAACCATATATATGTATATAAGTCGCTCCTGAGTATAAGTCGCCCCCCCACCCATACTATGAAAAAAAACACGACTTATAGTCCGAAAATTACGGTACATGTTATTTATGAGCAGTTCACAAAAAATCAGCTTTGAGTTGAGAGAGCGCGAGACAGAGAGATAGACAGAGAGAGAGACAGAGAGACAGAGAAATAGAGACAGAAAGACAGAGAGACAGAGAGACAGACAGACGGACGGACAGACAGAGAGTAAATACAATAATGTAACACTTAAAGGGGCACAAGATGACATTTCGACCATTATAAAACAGACTTACAACCTGTTGAATGGTACCGTTGTGATGGCCTGATCGCGTCTGTATCGCTTTGACTAGCCCACCAAAAAATTGAGGGGGGTGGCAGGAACCCTGCCACATGAAAAAGTACAAGTGTGCGTACATGCTTAATGGGCTGTTGACCGGTACTACATTGTGGATCATTTGGTACCAGACCACACAAGAAACAATAAATAACTTGCATTATTTCCATTTTATTTATCTAAGTCTGAACGATCTTTTATTTTGAAAAATGGACCGGACTCTCTCCTACTCCTCAGTGATGTGAATATAACATTTCTCATGTTATGTTGTTGTCGCGATGTTATGAAGACGCTGCTTGTTAAGTTGCATAGGAGTAGACAGTGGATTCACGTTTATTATTATATTATATTGGGGTGTTCACATACAGTATTTCCGCCATGGAACTAAGGGTGAAAAGATGTGTTGGGAACGTGGTGTTTCTGTGGGCCAACTCCCGCCAGTTTCGATTTCGCTGAGTGCGTAGAAGGTAGACAACTTACTAAGCCTTCACAAATCATTAGTCAGCCCAATAACAACCTGATGGCAAAACAGTTAGAAATTCACACACTAAACGCACTGCCACAAGCAGCACTTAACTCAGTCTCCATGAGGACCAAGCTGCTTTGACCAGCTACCCCCATCGAATGAGTGGCCTCAACCATATCCGAAAGTACATCCTGCTCTCGATGCTTTACCTTTGGATTGCCCATATTATGTGTACTATGTGTCCTCTCTACATCCATTGCAGCCTGGTCATCCTGGAAGAAGGATCCTCCCATCTGTGGTCTCTTCTCAAGGTTTCTCATTTCCCCTAGTAGGAGTTTTGAGTTTTTCCTTGCCCTCCTGGGAGTTTAAGATCAGGGGATGTTTGAGAATAATTGTCAATTTTTGCACATGTTGTCAAAGTCAAAGTCAAAGTCTGCTTTATTGTCAACATCTTCACATGCCGAGACACAAAAAGACATCGAAATTACGTTTTCCCTATCCCACGGTGACAAGACATATTACACGATAGACATACAAGTAAACGCAATATAAAAAACAAAAAGGCACAAACAATAAATAAGAGTAACAATAAATAATAAATAAATAGATAACACAACAGATAAAAGCCAGTGTGCATACAGACAGTAAAAGTACAGGACGCTACGCAGAACGGGGAAGCGAGTTCAGGATCCTGACAGCCTGGAGTATGAAGCTGTTTGAGAGTCTGGTGGTGCGGGAGCGCAGGCTTCTGTACCTCTTCTCAGAGGGCAAAAACCTGAATTTTGTTAACTACCTAAATGTTGTACAGAGGCCAAGATGTACCGGAGTCAAATTCCTTGTTTAGCATGCTCAAACTTGGCAAATAAAGATTGATTTGATTTGATTTTAGGCACACATAAAGGAGCGCCGTTGTGCTGCAATCCTATCCGGACCAACAATACCTGTGTGCGGGTCTCATGAAATACATTTTTCTTTTGCAAAGGAATTCCTGGCGTGATATGTGGTCCGCAACCTTGATACCCAGTCCAGGTCACCAAGACGGATTTTTTTTTTTGTTGCCACATTAATATGGCTCCCGGTTTCTGGATAATTCCAGTTGACATTTGCCAACAACGAATATCGACATGGGGGGCTTCAAGAGTACGGGTTACTAAACCCTTGGTAAGGTCAGTTCGACGTTGGTCATATACAACCAATGTCAAAATTTGGTGCACATTTTCAGCAAAATGTCGGATTTGTTTCCAGTGAGGGTTGGACTCCGCTAAAACTGCCCTTTGTCACAGATTCTGTTCGTAAACAGGGACAAATCAATATTTTCCCATGCAATTCTGACACTGGGAGTTAAATGCAATGGCTATGTATTAACATTTCATAAAATCTTGATTTTTTTTTTTATTCATGGCCAATAAACTATATAAAATGGCTTTTTGGTAACTTTTCTTCATGGCCAAACTGGTCGACCTAAACTCATCCTCAAAAAAATACCGTTTTTTTCCGTGTATAATGCGCAAAATTCGACTAATTTATTGTCCTAAAATCTGGGGTGCGCATTATACATGGGTAATTTTTAAAAATAATTTTTTTTTTTTTTTTTTTAAGAAAATCATGGTACAACAAAACCAACAACAGGACTGGCCGACAAAGACGTGGAACAAAAAGACAGGGTGACATCGCCAAAGACAGGAACAGAAACCAAACAGACATCATGACAGTAACACATGCAATGATCCGACGGTGAGCGAGGGGCAGACAGGACTAAAATACAAAACACGTTACATTGATTGAGGTGACACAGGAAGGGAGGGGCGACGCGAACAGAAACTATGGCAACCTAGACACATAGCAAAACTGGGGACGAGACATGACAAATCTCCATCGAAATAAAACTTGAAATCACCTTTCTTTTTGTTTGTTGTCAATCGCGCATCGCATTCAGCCATCCTGCCCAAAACACTTAGTCAGTAAAAATCATAATTGACGACACATCGTTTGATGCGATGGTGCAATCCTTGATGGTGTGTTATTGTCAAATATTGATTGTTTTTTTAATCTCCATCGCGGACCGGACGTCATACCGAGGCAGTATCACTGCGCATGCGCACTATGGATCCGATGCGCAGAACGGATGCGCAAGACACGTCCGCTATATAAAGAGCGAGAGTTGTTTTCTTCCTATTAGTTTCAATTCACAGTTTAATTAGCAGTTTCAATCAGCAAATAACAAAATGCGTATTACAGGTAATATTTTATTTCACAACACTTTGCCTTGTTCCTTTCGTCTTTGCTGTTCACTTCAAACATGCTCCATACGAACGCAATGCTCTCGTATCAGACGCTTGCTCGATCACCTGCTCGTTTGCTGTCACAATGTACCCTACACAAATCCGAAACATTTGTTGCGGCTCCGAGTCACGACGAGGGGCAAGTTTTGGTTTCCAAGGGTGTTTTTATTCCTCTTCAACTACTCTCCCATACAGAGCCGCCTTTTTCACATGTCCGCGCTGATCGCGGTGGTGCCGGAGGAGCGTTAGCTAGCCTGAGTTTCTGCAGGAAGTACAGGCGGCGCTGGGCTTTCTTTGCCAGTGTCGTCAATTATGAATTTTACTGACTAAGTGTGTTGGGCAGGATGGCTGAATGCGATGCGCGCTTGACAACAAACAAGAAGAAAGGTGATTTCAAGTTTTATTTCGAGGGAGATTTGTCATGTCTCGGCCCTTAGTTTTGCTATGTGTCTAGGTTAAGTCAAGTCAAGTCAAGTTTATTTGTATAGCCCTAAATCACAAGCAGTCTCAAAGGGCTTCACATAGACAGAAATTGACAATTATTCTCAAAGCATCCCCTCATCTTAAGCTCCCAAAAGGGCAAGGAAAAACTTAAAAACCCCTACCGGGGGAAAATGAGAAACCTTGAGAAGGGACCACAGATGGAAGGATCCCCCTTTCAGGATCACCAGGTTGAAATGGATGCAGAAAGGGCACAAATGATACAACATGAAAATCAATGGAATAAAAAGTGGATATCCAAGTCAGAGCAGAGGGCTGCCGAAGGAGCCCTCAATTGTCCTGGCAGTGGCAGGTTGCCATAGTTTCTGTTCGCGTCGCCCCTCCCTTCCTGTGTCACCTCAATCAATGTAACGTGTTTTGTATTTAAGTCCTGTCTGCCCCTCGCTCACCGTCGGATCATTGCATGTGTTACTGTCATGATGTCTGTTTGGTTTCTGTTCCTGTCTTTGGTAATGTCACCCTGTCTTTTTGTTCCACGACTTTGTCGGTCAGTCCTGTTGTTGGTTTTGTTGTACCATGATTTTCTTAAAAAAAATAAAAAAAAAAATTAAAATTTTTTGTACCCATGTATTGATTGATTGATTGATTGATTGTTTATTTATTTATAATGCGCACCCCAGATTTTATGACAATAAATTAGTTAAATTAGTTAAAGTTAAACAGGCTAGGCAGAGTCACACATGATCACACGGGCGAGGCAGAGTCGCCCCCTTGCAAGTGGGTGGCCATTAGTATAAGAGTAGGAATAATGGAGGTGGGGGTTAGACCAATCTCGCAAAGAAGTGTCTCTATCTTTCTGGCATACATTTAATAGTTCAATTTAGAAGGCAGCCTCCTGGTGATTACTATTAGCATAGCGAGCAGTAAAGATAAAGAACTGGCAAAATAAACAAGACCATACCACTTTTAGTGTTCTAAAACTCGAACATGTTTCGACCGATTATTACCATTCTGACGTCAACATACAGTGGTACTTCTACTTACGAACTTAGTTGGTTCCACAATCGGGTTTGTAAGTAGAAACGTAGAAGCAACGTTCTCCATCTGGAAAGAGGTACAGAGGCCTGCGCTCCCGCGCCACCAGACTCTCAAACAGCTTCATACTCCAGGCTGTTAGGATCCTGAACTCGCTCCCCCGTTCTGCGTAGCGTCCTGTACTTTTACTGTCTGTACTGTCTGTATGCACACTGGCTCTTATTTGTTGTGTTATCTGTGTATTTATTATTTATTATTACTCTTATTATTTATTGTTTGTCCCTTTTTGTTTATGATGT
The DNA here is from genome assembly GCF_033458585.1 of Syngnathus typhle. Taxonomy (NCBI): domain Eukaryota; kingdom Metazoa; phylum Chordata; class Actinopteri; order Syngnathiformes; family Syngnathidae; genus Syngnathus; species Syngnathus typhle. The sequence continues at coordinate 776,250 of NC_083742.1, forward strand.
TTTTTACTTTTGCGCTATGCTTGCTGGCTCCGTTTTGCGCCTCTTATTTATTGTGTTATCTGTTTATTTATTATTTATTCATCACTCTTACTATTGATTGTTTGAATTTTTGCCTTCTTGTCTTTATATTGTGTCGCGTACTTGTATGTCTATCGTGTTATGTGTCTCGTCACCGTGGGATAGAGAAAAACGTAATTTCGGTCTCTTTGTGTGTTGTGACATGTGGAGAGATTGACAATAAAGCTGACTTTGACTTTTTGACTTTGAACCAATGTAAAAGCAAATAACGCGTGCCGGGCTATCCCAAAAGTCACACTTTTTGCCCTATTACTCTGTTTAAAACATACAGAAAAGGACTGTTATAATTTTGCTTTTTCAAATCTTTATAATAAAAAATAAAAGTCACTTTATTCTTAACCTCACAACTTTGCTTGGGGATGGGGTAAACTGTTCTAATTTTCTACACTTGCTAAAAATACTCCAGAGAGGACACAGAAAAAGTCAGGCTGATACATTTTTTTTTATGCTTTCACCTACAGCAATGTGCTCACGTATTCTTGATTACTTTTTGGTGCAATTATTTGAGTTTTCTGGCTGTGTGAATGGTCAGTGAACGCAACTCGCATAGAACGTGAATAAAGTGAAAGAAAAGGAATCTAGCGTCTATAAAGGGAAATTGACAACACTAAAGTGTGTTCTTCATGTTTTTATTAAAAACAAGCTGATACTGTCTACTTTGTATTCTACTTTGGAAGAACACGGCCATACTTTGGCATGCTCCTTTATGATTTTGAGTTTCATATCCTTAGACACCGGCGGTAAGGGAAGCCGTCAAGCTGGAGAAGGAGTCCTATTGGGCCGTTTTGGCCTGTTGGACTCCGAAGGGAGCCGACGGGTACCAGGTGGCCAACCGGAACGCGGCTTCAGGGGTTGCTGAGGCAAAAACCCGGGCATGGGAGGAGTTTGATGAGGCCATGGAGAATGACTTCCCGACAACTTCGAAGAAATTCTGGTCCACCATCCGGCGTCTCAGGAGGGGGAAGCAGTGCACCGTCAACACTGTTTACAATGGAGATGGTGTGCTGCTGAACTCGACTCGGGACGCTGTGAGTCGGTATGGAAAATACCTCAAAGACTTCCTCAATTCCACCGACATGTATTACATTTTGGAAGCAGGCCCTGGAGACTCTAAGGTGGACTCTCCAATCTCTGGGGTTGCAGTGTGGTTTTCGTCCTGGCCGTGGAACAGTTCCCTCCGGAAGTTCTATGGAGGGGTGCTGAAACAACTGATAAGGGCGGTTCGTCCCTGTATCATCAATGCCAGAGTTTGATCCGCATTTCCTGCAGTAAGTCGGATTTGTTACCAGTGAGGGTTGGAGCCCGCCAAGGCTGCCCTTTGTCACCAATTCTGTTCATAACTTTTATGGACAGAATTTCTAGGCGCAGCCGAGGCATTGAGGGTGTCCAGTTTGGGGACCTCAGCATTGCATCTCTGCTTTTTGCAGACGACGTGGTGCTGTTGGTGTCTTCAAGCCGTGATCTCCAGCTCTCACTGGAGCGCTTCACAGCCGAGTGTGAAGCGGTCAGGATAACGGTCAGCACCTCCAAATCTGAGTCCATGGTCCTCAGTCGGAAAAGGGTGGAATGCCCCTCTGGATCGGGGATAAGATCCTGCCCCTAAGTGGAGGAGTTCAAGTATCTTGGGGTCTTGTTCACGAGTGAGGACAGGATGGAGCGTGAAATCGACAGGTGGATTGGTGCAGCGTCGGCTGTAATGCGGACTCTGTACCGGTCCATCGTGGTGAAGAGAGAGCTGAGCAAAAAGGCAAAGCTCTCAATTTACCGGTCGATTTACGCTCCTACCCTCACCTATGGTCACGAGCTATGGGTCGTGACCGAAAGAACGAGATCCCGGATACAAGCGGCCGAAATGAGTTTTCTCCGCAGGATGTCCGGGCTCTCCCTTAGAGATAGGGTGAGAAGTTCGGTTATCCGGGAGAGACTCGGAGTAGTCGCTACTCCTCCACGTTGAGAGGACCCAGATGAGGTGTCTCGGGCATTTCATCAGGATGCCTCCTGGACGCCTCCCTGGGGAGGTGTTCCGGGCATGTCCCACCGGTAGGAGACCCCGGGACGACCCAGGACGCGCTGGAGGAATCTCAAAGTGCTACACGGCAAGTAAAAACAAGAAAACAAAGCGAGGACAAGTATAAAACAACTGGACGACAACCAGGATGTGAGAACAGGATTACGGAAACGCTAGAGTAAAGAGGTCAGTTTTAATTCCGGTTTTGAAAGAGTCAGTGGATTGGATTGGGTTGCTCTTAGGTGGTCGGGGAGGGAGTTCCACAGTGTGGGGGCTGCATGGCAGAAGGCCCGGTCGCCCATGGTGCGCAACTTGGTTTTCGGGACGTGGAGAAGGTGTGAATTGGATGAGCGGAGGCTTCGGGTGGCAGGTTTTGGGGCAAGGAGTTCTTTGAGGTATGGGGTAGCATGTCCGAGGATACACTGGTGAGTGAGGAGGGCGATCTTATAATCAGTTCGGAATTTGATGGGGAGCCAGTGCAGAGAACGGAGGATGGGTGTTATGTGGTCACTTCTCCGCACCCTCATCAGGATCCTCTGGAGGCTCTTGCTAGGGATCCTGATGAGGAGTGCCTGGAGGAGACAAAGGCGTGGACAAGTTTCTCAGCATCCGTCAGGGTAAGTGTGGGGTGGAGTTTGGAAATATTCCTGAGGTGGAAGAAGGAGGTTTTGCAGATATGTTTTATGTGTACTCTAGGTTGAGGGTCCAGTTTCACACCCAGGTTGGTGACAGTAGCTGAGAGGGGGATAGTGTGACCGGCGAACGAGATGCCGTTATTGGGCAGGTATGGATCTGATGGGGAGTGCCAATGTAAGATGTAAGATGGCGTCGCCCCAGTCGGCTGCGGCTGCTACGGCTCTCGACGCATTTTCACATAATATGCCACCTAGGGCACTACAAGTAACACAAAGTTTAGGTAATCCATCCAGTAGGTTAGCATATGATCGCCAGCGCCTGCTGGAGGTACGGTCATCAAGTGTTTTTGGACTCGTAGACACGACTACCCTTGCCGGAGTGCTTCGGGCCCTAGCCCCGGAAGCTCACGATGCAGCGGGCTCGCTGGGCAGCACATGCTGGAGGAGGAGTAAGCGGAGGCGGTGCGACCGGCGGTGGAAGCGCGGCTGTCGAGGTGGGCTAACGGCTAAGCTGAAGGCTAGCCCCTACAAACCGCCGCTTCCATCCATCTTCCTCTCCAACGTCCGCTCACTGGATAATAAAATGGACCATCTACAACTGGAACTCTCTTCAAAGAGGGAGGTTAGAAACTGCTGCGCTTTCATCCTGACGGAGACATGGCTGAACTCATCAATACCGGACAACGCCGCTAGCCTGGAGGGGCTAGCTACATTCTGCGCCGACAGAAACAGCAAACTGAGCGGTAAATCCCGAGGAGGTGGGCTGTGTGTCTACATCAACAACAGCTGGTGCAAAAATGCGAGATCTGTCGCCAGCTTCTGCTCTTCGGACATCGAGCTTTTGACTGTTAACTGCAGACCCTTCTACCTGCCCAGGGAGTTTACTGTTGTTAGCATCACGGCTGTGTATGTCCCTCCTAGCGCTAATACTAAAGAGGCCATGAGCGTTCTCTATCTGTAATGCTAATCCCTGCTTACAGGCCCCTGCTGATCAGAGCAAAACCTACAGTGAGGCAGGTGAGGGTGTGGTCTGAGGGGGCCATGGAGGCGCTCCAGGACTGCTTTGAGTGCTCTGACTGGGACATGTTCAGATCAGCAGCAACATATGACAATAAGATCGACATTGATGAGTACGCCATGACTGTGTCAGCCTACATCAACAAATGCACCGAGGACGTCAGCACCAGGGCTGTGGACTCGGTTCGGACTCGGGGACTCGGACTCTGTCATTTTTGCCGGACTCGGACTCGGTGCTGATTTTGACCGAGTCCACCGAGTCCGACAATAAGAAAAAGAGGCAAGACGCAGCCAGAGAGTGTCAGGTTACAGTAGGAGTTAAAGATTAAGATTAAAGATTAAAGTCCCAATGATCGTCACACACACACCTGGGTGTGGTGAAATTTGTCCTCTGCATTTAACCCATCCCCGTGTGATTTTAATCCATCCCCTGGGGGAGAGGGGAGCAGTGAGCAGCAGCGGTGCCGCGCTCGGGAATCAGTTGGTGATCTAACCCCCCAATTCCAACCCTTAATGCTGAGTGCCAAGCAGGGAGGCAATGGGTCCCATTTTTATAGTCTTTGGTATGACCCGGCCGGGGTTTGAACCCACAACCTTCCAGTCTCAGGGCGGACACTCTACCACTAGGCCACTGAGTTGGAAGAAGCAGTAAAAACTCCACCAAACTCGTAATGACCCGTGATATATGTTATATCCTTACTATTTTCCAGGTTCTTAGATAGCAAGAATAGGTCTGACAACGACGTGAATGATAACTGCTTTATTCCTTACTCACAGTGCGTTCACAGGGCGTACCACAACAACAAAGAATGCCCATCCCACTTCCGGGGTATTTCTACTACGGAATTTGAGTGAGCCCAAAATACACAACATCTCTTCCCCTCTTACAATGAACGTGCTATATGCATGAACAACATAGTCTTATGCACCTATAACTTGACATCTTCAAGATCTATCAATAACTACCATTAAACAATTATCATATATGGTCCAGACAATTATGACAATAATATTCCCATGAAACCTTAACTTTGCGTGAGGGTGGACTACCTCGAATTATAGCGAAAAACCGATGTCGTACGGCCTCGTACTGCGTCAGCACTATGTTGTTTTCAATAAAAACATGAAGAACTCATGTTTGCGTCAGTCAATTTTTATTTTTATAAAGGATTATTCTCATTTGATGTCTTTAAATTCATCCGCGTTCTGCCATTGAAGCGGGGTGCATTCAAAGACCAGTCGTACAGACGGAACACTCAATCACTTCACCAAAACGCAACAATATAATTACGTGAGCTCTTTGCATAAACCTCTGCAAAGGAACTCCTCTTTTTGGGTACAGGCTACAAGGAGTATATATTACAAAGGAGACTTTATACTTAATTGTGATCATCATTCATCCATCCATCCATTTTATTTTATTACTCAGGTATTTTCAAAGCAAATTAATATTGTTGCATTTATTAATTTGCTTTAACATGACAGCGCAATATAATCAAAAGCTGACACGATAGCAATGTCAAACGTGTTCATTTAAGAAAAAGCCACACACGTTTTGTGATCAAATCTTTCATAACGAGAATGATTTGAGTAAATTGATTTTACAATTTGTATCCCCCCCTCCCCACCATCTGTCACTTTGCTTGGGACAAAAGGAGCCTTCAGAACTGAAATTTCTTCTCAATTATTCATTCAAATCAATTCACTCAAATCATTCTCGTTATGAAAGATTTGATCACAAAACGTTTCCACGGGACCCACCAACCCTGAACAAATTGTATTATTAAACTTTTTTTTTTTGGTCATTTTGCCTGCAATGACTGCGTTTCCCCAGTAGATGGGGCCTGCGCATTTACTACCGGAAGCCGTGTCAGAAAGCTCGGTGCACACTCACAAGAGCGTGTACGTACTCAGTAGTACGGACATGGCGCACTCGCGCTCTATTTGTATCAGTCCCGAATTTAGAGCGTGGGCTGTGACGACAGCATTCTTGTAATTCGCGCGCTGAGCTTTCAGATGCAGTTTTGCGCTAAAGCCACCCACAAAGCTTCCCCTGGAATCCTTCCATTAAAATGAGTCGCCCAAGGAAAAGCAAGGTGGACACAGTGCCGAGCGTTTAAAAGAGAGTGGCCAATTTGGCTCGACGTACGCGACGTGACGTTAAGCCACATGAACGTCAACATCAACCCGTCACAGATCGAGGTAAACGGACCAAAACCTCGGATCTCGCCTAAGAATTGCCACAACAAATTTTACTCCAGACTATGGCCCACTAGCAAACTTTAACAAAAAAGACAGCGGTGTCTACAAGCCTACTGGAACCTACAAAAAGATTATAAGGAAGGAACACAAGAACTTTAAGAGACTGCTCATATGTGTCAGAGAGATTCTGCTCTGACAACTGAGCTGAACTTTTATCTGTTAATATTGTGCATGGCACAACAGAAAGTTCCATGGCTTTTTTTTCTATGAAGATCGCAGAGAGAGTTATTTAGTTATTATTTATTTCCTGTTTTTTCTGTGACGAACTCAGAGAGGGTTATTTAGTTATTATTTATTTCATTAATAGTGTTATTATTTGTTTCCTGACTTTTTTTGTAAAGAACCTGGAAAGGGTTATTAAATAACCGTTATTTGGTAATGTGTGGCTTTCTAGAAAACAATTCATTTTTTAAGCTCCCCTAGGATCGTCACACTTTTTCTGTTATAAACTGCCATCGGCCCCCCATCAGAGAAGGGAAAAGTTATGTGGCCCTCGCAGGAAAAAGTTTGGGGACCCCTGGTTTAGATAAATGTCTGAGCTATAATGGTGTAACTAATGATTAAAACTTGAAAGTATCTGTTTATTGTATTCGTTCATATGTTTAATAAAGACAAAGCCATCACAAAACTGTTGTAGTTATTTAGATTTTGATCTAAATTAGCCTTGAATAAAGACTAAGCAGTCACATGAATTAACAGAAAAAATGGACAGGCGGACTCGGACTCATGGTCCAGAGGCCGGACTCGGACTCGGTGCAAAAATCCGACTGAGTCCACAGCCCTGGTCAGCACCACTAAAAACATCATCACCCGAGCCAACCAACGACCCTGGATGACTGGGGAGGTACGTCAGACGCTGCGAGCACGGAACGCAGCCTTCAAGTCTGGCGACAGGGAGGCACTGATGACAGAGAGAGCCAACTTGAACCGTGCCATCAGGTTAGCGAAGCGAAGCCACAGTTGGAAAATTCAGGATTTTTTCCACGACGCTAATAACACCAGGAGCATGTGGCAAGGCATACGGGCGATTACTGACTACAACTTACCCTCTCCCCCGGTGGGTGAGGTTGATGCTGACTTCCTGAATGGTCTGAATAACTTCTTTGGGCGGTTTGAGAGAGTGAACAGCACTCCGGCAGTTAAATCTGTTCCCCATCAGGAAGAGGAGGCACTCTGCCTTGACTCAGCCGACGTGTTGAAGACTGAGTAGAGTCAACCCACGTAAGGCCCCAAGCCCTAATAACATACCTGGGCGGGTCAGCTGGCTGGTGTCATCACAGACATTTTTAACATCTCGCTGGGCCAAGCCACAGTGCCTTTATGCTTCAAGGCTGCCTCCATCATTCCGGTGCCGAAGAAACCTCAAGTCACCTCATTTAATGACTACAGACCGGTGGCACTGACTCCCATCATGATGAAGTGCTTCGAAAGGCTGCTCAAAGATCACATTGTCTCCAGACTCCCCCCAACATTCGACCCGTTTCAGTTTGCCTACTGGAGGAACCGCTCTACTGAGGATGCCATCTCCTCCGTTCTTTACCTGAGCCTGGCTCACCTGGAGGAGAGGAACACCCACGTGCGGTTGCTGTTCTTGGACTTCAGTTCAGCGTTTAACACCATCATTCCACAGCATCTGGTGGGAAAACTGGAACGCCTGGGCTTCAGCACCCCCTTTCGGAACTGGCTGCTAGACTTCCTCACCAACAGACCTCAGTCAGTCCGGGTCGGACAGAACACCTCAGATGTCATCACCCTCAGCAAAGGCTCCCCTCAGGGCTGCGTCCTGAGCCCCCTGCTGTTCACCCTGATGACACACGACTGCGTCCCCAGGTTCACCACCAATCACAGCGTGAAGTTTGCAGACGACACAACGGTGGTGGGCCTCATCAGTGACAACGACGACCTGGACTACAGAGAGGAGGTGGAGCAGTTGGTGGGCTGGTGCAGAGACAATGGCCTGATCCTGAATGTGAAGAAGACGAAGGAGATCATCGTCGACTTCAGGAAGAACCAGCCTCACCACGCTCCGCTGATCATCAACAGCTCAGGTGTGGAGGTGGTCAGCACAGCAGCACTAAATTCCTGGGGGTCCACATCACAGACGACCTCACCTGGACTGGGAACACCACGACACTGGTCAAGAGGGCAAAGAAGCGCTTGTACTTCCTGCGGAGGATGAGGAGAGCCCACCTGCCCCCACCCGTGATGAGGACGTTCTACCGAAGCACCATAGAGAGCATTCTAACAAGCTGTCTCTCGGTGTGGTGTGGGGGTTGCAGCGCCTCCGATTGGAAGAACGTAAGGAGAGTGGTGAGGACAGCAGAGAGGATCATCGGGGCTCCTCTTCCCTCCATTCACGACTTGTCATCCCAGCGCTGCGTGTCCCGAGCCCGTAAGATTGTCAGTGACCCATCACACCCCCACCAAGGGCTTTTCTCCCTGCTACCCTCTGGGAAGAGGTTTCGCAGCATCCGCTGCAGGTCCACCAGGTTCTGCAACAGTTTTTTCCCTACTGTCGTCAGACTGTTGAACAGTCAACTTAGCATTCCTCTGCGCACTTTGTAAATACTGTTTTTGTTTCCTGCACTGTTTACATGCTTTATCACTGCTACACTTTATACTTGTCTTATTTCGTACCGTTTTTTTCCGTGTATAGTGCGCAAAATTTAACTAATTTATTGTCCTAAAATCTGGGGTGCGCATTATACATGGGTACAAAAAAAAATTTTTTTTTTTTTTTAATTTTTTTTTTTTTTTTAAAGAAAGTCATGGTACAACAAAACCAACAACAGGACTGACCGACAAAGTCGTGGAACAAAAAGACAGGGTGACATTACCAAGGGCAGGAACAGAAAGCAAACAGACATCATGACAGTAACACATGCAATGATCCGACGGTGAGCGAGGGGCAGACAGGACTTAAATACAAAACACGTTACATCGATTGAGGTGACACAGGAAGAGAGGGGCGACGCGAACAGAAACTATGGCAACCTAGACACATAGCAAAACTGGGGACGAGACATGACAAATCTCCCTCGAAATAAAACTTGAAATCACCTTTCTTCTTGTTTGTTGTCAATCGCGCATCGCATTCAGCCATCCTGCCCAACACACTTAGTAAAATTCATAATTGACGACACATCGTTTGATGCGATGGTGCAATCCTCGATGGTGTGTTATTGTCAAATATTGTTTGTTTTTTAATCTCCATCGCGGACCGGACGTCATACGGAGGCCGCCATTACAGATGCGCAGAACGGTTGCGCAAGACACGTCAGCTATATAAAGAGCGAGAGTTCAGTTCTCCACCTATTAGTTTCAATTCACAGTTTAATTAGCAGTTTCAATCAGCAAATAAATAAATGCGTATTACAGGTAATATTTTATTTCACAACACTTTGCCTTGTTCCTTTCGTCTCTGCTGTTCACTTCAAACACGCTCCATACAACCGCAATGCTCTTGTATCAGACGCTTGCTCGATCACCTGCTCGTTTGCTGTCTGTCACAATGTACCCTACACAAATCCGAAACATTTGTTGCGGCTCCGAGTCACGACGAGGGGCAAGTTTTGGTTTCCAAGGGTGTTTTTATTCCTCTTCAACGTCTCTCCCATACAGAGCCTTTTTTTTCCACATGCGAGCACCACCGCGCTGCGTTTACGGGCAGTCGGAGAAATCAACGCCAACAAAAAAAATTACATCCAGCCTAGTTAAGACCATACCAAAGACTATAAAAATGGGACCCATTGCCTCCCTGCGTGTGTGACGATCATTGGGACTTAAAAAAAAAATTACGTTTTTTTTAAAAAAATTGGGTGCGTATTATACATGGGTACAGGCTTTTTTCCAGCATCAACATGCCATTGTTAGGGTGCGTATTATACATGGGGGCGCACTATACACGGAAAAAAACGGCATTTATATAGAAATGTCACTTTTTATTCAGCCGAAACATCGTTTCATTGTTGAGAGCCGTATGCAACGAAATTTCGTTTTGCGTGCACCGAGTGTTTGCAAAATGACAATAAAGTCTATCTATCTATCTATCTATCTATCTATCTATCTATCTATCTATCTATCTATCTATCTATCTATCTATCTATCTATCTATCTATCTATCTATCTATCTATCTATCTATCTATCTATCTATCTATCTATCTATTAGGGGTGTAACGATTCATCGATACACATCGATTAATCGATATAATGCTCTACGATTTATTGGCATCGATGCTAAACGTAAACATCGATTTATATCGCCGTGTTTGACCTCGGACATTAGACGCGACTTTATTTTGAAATCCAGTTCATTGTTGCTTGCTTCCTCTTTCCGGGAGCAGTGCGCGGCGTTGTGTTGTGAGCAGAGCAGGCACGTGAAAGGGGAGTCGACAACTAGTACGCGGCTCCTGGGCTGGTGCTATGGCTAGTGTCCAAAAAGACGAGGAAATTTGCTACCCTTTAGGCTTCAAGTCATTTGTTTGGAAACACTTTGGATTCCAAAGAAAAGATGGCTCAACGGACAAGACACGTGCAGTTTGTAAATCCTGCCATGCGGTGATCAAATATTCAGGGAGCAAAAATCTCGGCGCACATTTAAAGAAAAAACACGACATCAAAGTTCAGTGTTAAAATACGCACTTTGTATACTACAATACTCTTGTAATTTCCTAAATAAAGAGTTTGCAGTACCTTGTTTACCTTGTTATAAATCAGCATATTGTTCTATATTTTTTATTTAAAAAAAAAATAAATAATCGATCGTAGAGCACTATATCGTGATATGTCGTGAATGAATCGCAGCAGGCTTTAAGATATCGGCAAATATCGTATCGTAGTTCTTTGTATCGATATGATATCGTATCGTGACAAAACCCGCGATTTACACCCCTACTATCTATCTATCTATCTATTAACATGGCTTGGGTTTTGTCACTGTTGACTTGCAGGAAGCTGAGATTCATCCACGCCTTTGTCTCCTCCAGACACAGGAAGAGGATGGATGAGGGAGATGGAGGAGTCTGGGTTGTGGAGGGCGGGGGGTCGAGTTTGAGGTATAGCTGGGTGTCGTCCGTATAACAATGAAATGAGATGCCGAACTTCCTGATTATATTGCCGAGGGGTAACATGTAGAGAGTGAAGAGGGTAGGACTGAGTACAGATCCCTGGGGGACACCGGAGGTGACAGTGTGTGTGTCGGATTTTTTCCCTCACAGGGAAACGTACTCAATTCGGTTCAAGAGGTAGGACTGAAGCCAGGTTAGAACAGTGCCAGAGAATCCAGTGGCATGAAGTTGGTTAAGGAGGATATTGTGGTGGACAGTGTCAAATACAGTGGACAGATCAAACAGAATGAGGAGTGACGGCGAGCCTGCATCGGCAGCCATGAGAAAGTCGTTGGTGACCCTAACAAGGGCTGTTTCAGTGCTTCGGCCAGAGCGAAAACCGGATTGACGTTTCTCAGCAATGTTATTGCGGGTGAGATGAGAGTGAAGTTGGGCAGCTACCACTTTTGCCAGAACCTTGGAGAGGAACGGGAGGTTTGATATCGGTCTGTAGTTGGCAAGGTTGTCCGGGTTGAGTGAGGGTTTTTTGACCAGGGGGGGTAATGATTGCGGTCTTCAATGCAGGGGGTACAGAGCCAGACTGGAGTGAGAGGTTGATGACATTTGTTATTAGGGGACTAATGGCTGAGGTTTGTTGTTTAATGAGGGCTGTGGGGAAAGGGTCCAGGGCACATGTGGAGGGTTTCATCTTTTTGATTATGTCCTCTACCTCCGACTGCAAGATAGGGGAGAAGCAGCGGAGAGGCTGAACTGTCCCGGGTGGAAGGAAGGGGGGTGGAGGTGAAGTGGAGGGGCTGGGAGCGGATGTTGTCAACCTTAACGGTAAAAAAGGTCATAAAGTGATTGCACATTACCTCTGAAGATTCTGTTGGAGTGGAGGGTTGGGGTTTGAGAAAGTGGTTGATGGTTGAAAAGAGCTGTTTTGAATTTCCAGGGGTATTGTTTATGATATTGGAGTAGAACTGGGCACGTGCAGTCCCAAGGGCTTTTGAGTACGCCTTCTGGTGTTCTTTGTAGGCCTGTTTGTGCACGGTCAGTCCTGAGGCTTTGAGACGACGCTCCAGGATGCGACTAGTTGACTTCATCAGACGCAGCTCACTGGTGTACCAGGGGGTTGAGCGTGAAAAAGTGACTGTTTTGTTTTTTATGGGGGCGTGAATACCTGGCAGTTTGGCCAAAGAGTTATTGTAATGGTTCACTGCCTTGCTGACTGAAGGAAAGGTTGCAGAGGAGAAGGAGAGAAGCTGGAGGTCCTGTGTTAGTCTCTTGGTTGACGTTTTTGAAATTTCTGACTGAGATTTGCTGCTTGGGTTTGGAGTGGGGGCGTGCGAAAGGCAGTTCCATTTGAATAAGTTTGTGGTCAGACACACCAACCTCGTAAACTTGTAGGTTGCTTATGGCCAATGAGGAGATGACAAGGTCAAGTGTATGCCCTTTGTCCTTAGTGGGGACATTTACATGTTGAGTGAGGTGTTAACAGTCCAATAGTTGCAACAGGTCAGAGGCAGGGGGGGGGGGGGGGGTAGGGGGTGTTGACATGGATGTTAACATCACCTAAGATAAAATAAGATAATCCTTTATTATTCCCTCAATGGGGAAACTCCTGTGTTAGCAGCAGTACACTTAACATGGTTAGATTAGAGGAAGTGGAGGTACAGAGGGTAGTGAGTAGATCGTGTAGTTCTGGAATGAAGGCGGAGTTTGGTTTAGGAGGGCGGTAAATAAGTAAAACTGTCATAGGATACGGAGGTTTACATTTGAATGCAAGGGATTCGAATCAGGAGTTGTCAGGTAGAGGGAGGGGAGACAGCTCTAGATCAAGGCGGTGGAGTACAGCCAGGCCACCGCCACGGCCAGTGCTGCGAGGTTTAGTTATGTATTTATAACCAGAGGGACAGGCTCCATTGAGGGATAGATAGACATCCGGTGGTTGCCAGGTCTCAGTGAGGCACATTATGCCTAAGCCTTTGTCCAGGATGAGGTCGTGAATAAATGATGATTTACGGGTGAGTGCTTGTACGTATGTTGAGGAGATCCATTTTGATTGTGGCTGTGGGGCTGTGTTTAGGTAGGGGGCGAAGTAGAGAGAATACTCCACGTTTTCTGTGCCACATGAAGTGGAGTCCACTCTGTGTTGGAGTGAAATCCAGTTTGTTTTGTCCTGGCCACCCGGGGGCCGCTCCGTGTTGAAGTCCGTTCCGTGCTGGAGAAATTTCCACTCCGTGTTTTCCCGGCAACCCGGTGTCCGTCTTGTGTCGGAGTCCGCTCCGTGTAGGAGAGAAATCTACACCGTGTTTTCCAGGCCACCTGGAGTACTGCAGCCCCGCATGGTTGCTACTGTAAGATCCAAGTGCGCCAGGTCTCTGATGACGTGTAGGACATGCGATGGGGTGTCGGGCGGAGGAGGAGCAGATGGATGGTAGTGTTATGGACGGGTTGGGCGAAAACAAAGTTACGACGGGTGCTTCTGTGTATGTAACGTGGTCTGCGGAGAAGTCAGAGTTGTTTGATGACTGAGACACACCCTGGAATGGTGTGATTACTCAGCTTCAGCAAGCGGGGGATGGAGTAAGTTAACATAGTGCCGGTTGGAGAACACTGAACTTGAGTGTTAGCCGTTGGCTAGGCTAGCCAGGATGTCTTGGCGGGGGGTGGGGGGGTGCGCCGTAGTAGGCAGCCGGCTGATTGTGGAGGTTTGTTGCGGTCCAGGCGACTGTGGGCCGACCACGCCAGCCTCACCAACACCGTCCTCTCGTTCCTCGCCAGCTCCGCCCGACAGGGCCTCTCCGCTCAACTTACGGCCCGTTGCGGTCCTGCTAACTGCGGCCCGACCGCTTTAGCCTGCACACTAAAACTAGATGCTTAAAAACTAAACTTTAATAATGTCTAAGAAATAAATAAATAAAAACACTAAAACTAAACTAATTCTGGTGGAGAAGCGGCGAACAATCAGCGCCAGCGTCCTCTCCCCAGATGTGCGTCGTAACAATTGCTCGACACCGAGTCAAGCTATGGGTTGTGAACGAAAGAACAAGATCCCGGATACAAGCGGCTGAAATGAGTTTCCTCCGCAGGGTGTCCGGGCTCTCCCTTAAAGATAGGATGAGAAGCTCGGTCATCCAGGAGAGATTCGGAGTAGAGCCGCTGCTCCTCCACGTTGAGAGGAGCCAGATGAGGTGGCTAGGGCATCTCATCAGGATGCCTCCTGGACGCCTCCCTGGGGAGGTGTTCCGGGCATGTCCCACTGGTAGGAGAACCTGTGGACGACCCAAGACGCGCTGGAGAGATTATGTCTCTCAGATGGCCTGGGAACGCTTTGTGATCTCCCGGGATGAGCTGGATGAAGTGGCTGGGGAGAGGGAAGTCTGGAGAGTCCCTCCTAAAGCTGCTGCCCCCGCGACCCAACACTGGATGGATGGATGGATAAGAGAAAAATTTGAAATTGGATTTTATCTAGTTTTCCCCCTTTAATTTCTTTATTGTTGGACTGATTCAAAATAGAAGTTTAACCTGTTCCAGCTTATTCCAACCAATGCCAAGAATTGCCAAGTACTAGAAAATATTACTCCACCATTAAAATACCCATAAAAAATAAAAATTAAAACATTAAAATTATACTCCACCATTAAAATACCCATAAAAAAATCATAAATTAGATTTTTTGTTTTCTAATTTCAATTTTTTTTTACAGATTCAAACTGATTCAACTTTAAAATGTTACTAGAAATTCAACATTTTCTCCATTATAATAGCCACAAAAAAAATCATAAATGATATGTTTTGTGTCCTTTAATTTCATCATTTCTTTGACTGAGGTGAGCAAACCCAGGTGTTCATCTGAAGACAGCTCCTTTCTCCCCCCCCCTCTCTTTGCATGAGTGTTCAAATGAAGCCGCCGCAAATCCAGCTGCGGGCTTTGGTGTCCTGGTGGTAAGTGTACATATAGACAGCCTTATGCTTGAACATGTCAACCACAGAAGCCCAATAACAGAACAGCACTTTGGGTTTGGATCAGGAGGGAGGGGGGCGTTCCTCCCAATCACGCCCTTCCAGGTCTCATTGTCATTGCCCACGTGAGCATTGAAGTCTTCCAGAAGAATGGTGGAGTCCCCGGGGTGAGCTCTGTCCAGCACACCATCCAAAAAGACTAAGTTTAAAGTCAAAGTCTGCTTTATTGTCAATTTCTTCACATGCCAAGACACACAAAGAAATCGAAATTACGTTCCCACTATCCCACGGTGACAAGACATAGTACACAATATACATACAAGTAAACAACACAAAAAAAATAAAAGCAATAAGGCACAAACAGTGAATAAATAAGAGTGATGAATAAATAATAAAAAAAACAAATAACAATAAATAAATAAGAGGAGCAAAAATGGAGCAAGTGTGCAAACAGTAGAATATAGAATATAGCGCAAAAGTACAGGACGCTACGCAGAAGGGGGGAGAGAGTTCAGGATCCTAACAGCCTGGAGTATGAAGCTATTGGTGAGTCTGGTGGTGCGGGAGCGCAGGCTCCTGTACCTCTTCCCAGAGGGCAGAAGATCAAACAAAGAGTGAGCGGGGTGACTCACATCACTCACAATCGCGGTCGCCTTGCGGGTGAGACGGGAGGTGTAAATGTCATTCAGGGAGGGGAGTGAAGCACCAATAATCTTACCAGCCGTGTTCACTATGCGCTGCAGGGCCTTCATGTTGTATACAGTCTGAGTTTTTGTGCAAGTTTAGACCCTCAAACCTCGCATTATTTTCTCAAGAAACTCTGCATTGGCACACTAATAGCATTTCATGAAAAGTGTGTTTAAGCATCATTACGGCAAGAAAAAAAAATCTTCCAAGCAAATTATGTAATTCCGGTTAACCGGCTAGGAGAAAAATATCAAAGAATAAAATGTTTAATTTATGGAGCTTTATCAGATTTTGCGCCTTCAAGTAGCCTACAAGTCACAAAATTTGATGTGGAGCATGATCCACATCTTCAGGCTGTTCTGACAATTTTTTATTTATTCCTTTCATTCAACAAGCTCGGTGCACTGTGTAAAAAGGGAAATTTTATGTTGCCAGTAGGTGGCGTTATAGGTATAAGAGAATACTAAATTATAGCTGAGGTTGTTTTTTTTTATCATATGCAGTTATTAACTTTGTATGCCAGCAACAAGAATCCTCATCATTGACAATAATGACGTAGTATCCCATCGACGAGTATTCTGGTCAACTTGATTTTATTTTATAAATGGTAAATAAGACTCCCGGCCAACTCTCCACAATAAAATCAAGTCTATAGAGCATTGTAGTGGTTAACTCCAACCACTTGATGGCAGAGTTGCTCTTTGTGTCTCATAGAGAGGTGACGAAAACTCTAAGACAGAGGTGTCCAAACCTTTTTGCAAGGAGGGCCAAATTTGATAAAGTAAAGGGGCCCGGGGGCCAATAGTTTTTTCGGACAACAATTACATGCAAATACACACTGTTATAAAACAAATTTCATTGTCCCAATTGTCTTTATTTTTTAGATGACAAAATAACCAAATATAAGCCACTCAGACAGATGTCAACAATTCTAAAAACACAAATTCTGCCTTTCATTCATATCTGGAGAGTCAGATACCATTGAACAAACTGTATGAAATACCTTAAATCAGGGCTGTGGACTCGGTTCGGGTTCGGACTCGGGAACTCGGTCGGACTCGGTCATTTTTGCCGGACTCGGACTCAGTGCTGATTTTGACCGAGTCCACCGAGTCCGACAATAAAAAAAAAGAGGCAAGACGCAGCCAGAGAGTGTCAGGTTACAGTCAGCGCGGTAGGAGTTGGAAGAAGCAGTAAAAACTCCACCAAACTCGTCGTAATGACCCGTGATATATGTTATATCCTTACTATTTTCCAGGTTCTTAGATAGCAAGAATAGGTCGGACAACGACGTGAATGATAACCGTTTTATTCCTTACTCACAGTGCGTTCACAGGGCGTACCACAACAAGACAGAATGCCCATCCCACTTCCGGGTTTTTTCTACTACGGAATTTGAGTTAGCCCAAAATACACAACATCTCTTCCCCTCTTACAATGAACGTGCTATATGCATGAATGCGACCAACATAGTCTTATGCACCTATAACTTGACATCTTCAAGATCTATCAATAATTACCATTAAACAATTATCATATATGGTCCAGACAATTATGACAATAATATTCCCATGAAACCTTAACTTTGGGTAAGGGTGGACGACCTCGAATTATAGCGAAAAACCGATGTCGTACGGCGTCAGCACCATGTTGTTTTCAATAAAAACATGAAGAACTCACGTTTGCATCAGTCAATTTTGATTTTTATAAAGGATTATTCTCAGTTGATGTCTTTAAATTCATCCGTGTTCTGCCATTGAAGCAGGGTGCATTCAAAGACCAGTCGTACAGACGGAAACGTTTTGTGATCAAATCTTTCATAACAAGAATGATTTGAGTGAATTGATTTGAATGAATAATTGAGAAGAAATTTCAGTCAGAAGGCTCCTTTTGTCCCAAGCAAAGTGACAGATGGTGGGGAGGGGGGATAAAAATTGTAAAATCAATTCACTCAAATCATTCTCGTTGTGAAAGATTTGATCACAAAACGTGCGTGGCTTTTTCTTAAATGAACACGTTTGACATTGCTATCGTGTCAGCTTTTAATTATATAGCGCTGTCATTTTAAAGCAAATTAATAAATGCAACAATATTAATTTGCTTTGAAAATACCTGAGTAATAAAAGAAAATGGATGGATGGATGAATGATGATCACAATTAAGTATAAAGTCTCCTTTGTAATATATACTCCTTGTAGCCTGTACCCAAAAAGAGGAGTTTCTTTGCATCGAGGTTCATGCAAAGAGCTCACGTAATTATATTGTTGCGTTTTGGTGAAGTGAATGAGTGTTCCGTCTGTACGACTGGTCTTTGAATGCACCCCGCTTCAATGGCAGAACACGGATGGCATCAAATGAGAATAATCCTTTATAAAAATTTAAATTGACTGACGCAAACGTGAGTTCTTCATGTTTTTATTGAAAACAACATAGTGCTGACGCCGTACGACATGGGTTTTTCGCTTTCCAAATAAGGGGTCGTCACTAATTATTTGTGTTTAGATAAATGTCTGAGCTATAATGGTGTAATTAATGATTAAAACTTGAAAGTATCTGTTTATTGTATTCGTTTATACGTTTAATAAAGACAAAGCAATCACAAAACTGTTGTAATTATTTAGATTTTGATCTAAATTAGCCTTGAATAAAGACTAAGCAGTCACATGAATTAACAGAAAAAATGGACAGCCGGACTCGGACTTATGGCCAAGAGGCCGGACTCGGTGCAAAAATCCGACCGAGTCCACAGCCCTGCCTTAAATGTACATGAGTTTAAAATAAATTTTGCCTCCTGAACATTTTAAACAGGATTATAAGAAATGCAAAGTTGTCTGTTATTATGAAAACTTGAAACAAGTTAATTTTGCTCTTCTCATTTACAATATCTTTCAGAAAGTAATAGTTTGCCACATCTACCGTAATTTTCGGACTATAAATCGCGTTTTTTTTCATAGTTTGAGTGGGGGGGGCGACTTATAATAAGGAGCGGCTTATATGTGTTTTTTTTCAAAAAATATCAAAGATTTTCAAAAAAAATAGTGAAACCGCGATAAACGAACCGCGATGTAGCAAGGGATTACTGTAATTTGAATTTCAAGTGACGTCAGCAGCGCGACGCGGCGTGGCGGTTGTTTACATAAAGGACAAAGATTGATCACGGGATGACAAAGATGACGAAGGGCCCCACGTACTACCGGCATCATTAGCAGCTTTGTTTCTAAGTGACACGGCGGACGAAGAGTTTGAAGGATTTAAGGATTTGGAGTGACACAGAATGTTTGAAAAACTATCATGGCTTTTACCCACGCCCGGTCCTACTCTACGGAGCTCTCTTTCACTTCCGTGGATTGAAGTCGGGGGCCGGCGCTCGGCCGGGTGGCTGTCCAGGGACGGTGGATGGGGCTCGGACAATGCTTTTACGCACGCCCGGTCCTACTCTACCGAGCTGTCTTTCACCTCCGTGGATGGAAGTCGAGGGCCGGCGCTCGGCCGGGTGGCTCTCCGGGGACGGTGGATAGGGCTCGGTCATGGCTTTTACCCACGCCCAGTCCTATTCTATGGAGCTCTCTTGTACTTCCGTGGCTGGAAGTCCACGCCGCCACACGCCTGGAAGTTTGTTTTGTTAAATAAAGAGCCGTTTACCAAACCCACGTCTTTCCTTGAACTTTGTTAACGCTACAATATAGTTATATAGTAGATCTGTGGAATAACGACGAGGCTGACGTCAGGGCGCACGCGCGGCGTTGTTGACGAAGGACGAGGAATTTGATCGATGGATTGAATGATTTAGAGTGCACAGATGGTTTGATAATACTATTGCTTATATAATAGTTATTTGATATCTAATTTATATATCGTTGAATGGGCCTGTGGAATATTTTAAAGTGCAAGCGATCGATGGATTTAATGAATTGGAGTTACACAGATGGTTTTATTAACGTGTTATTTATGTAATTGTTTTTTGAATAACTCTGAATTTTACGTCAGGGCCGTTCTCAGCTCTTCATTTGTGTTTATGTCACGTTAGCATACCTATCGTTTTGCCCAGTGGTCCCCAACCACCGGGCCGCAGACCGGTACCGGTCCGTGGGTCACTTGGCACCGGGCCGCCAAGCCGCACAGAAAAAAAAAAAAGATTATCGACGGTCACGTGACATGTTTCCCCAGTCGAGCCCGCAAAGCTAATATGTGGCGACAGGCTAACTAACCAGGCAATGAAGCATTAAAAACTGTTTCAACACATGGAGACCATGCATCCTGCAATAAAAGACAAACCTTAATTACTTCGGGTGTCATTGTCTCCGATTACGTCTAGATGGGACCGGCTCGTTTCTGAGAAAAGAACTCAGTGCTCCCACTAATTCAACGTAATTGTGAGTTTTATTTTTGTCATTTGTACCGTTTTTTTCCTTGTATAATGCGCGAAATTTAACTAATTTATTGTCCTAAAATCTGGGGTGCGCATTATACATGGGTACAATTTTTAAATTATTTTTTTTTCTTTAAGAAAATCATGGTACAACAAAACCAACAACAGGACTGACCGACAAAGACGGGGAACAAAAAGACAGGGTGACATTACCAAAGACAGGAACAGAAACCAAACAGACATCATGACATCATCCGACGGTGAGCGAGGGGCAGACAGGACTTAAATACAAAACACGTTACATTGATTGAGGTGACACAGGAAGGGAGGGGCGACGCGAACAGAAACTATGGCAACTGGGGACGAGACATGACAAATCTCCCTCGAAATAAAATCACCTTTCTTCTTGTTTGTTGTCAATCGCGCATCGCATTCAGCCATCCTGCCCAACACACTTAGTCAGTAAAATTCATAATTAACGACACATCGTTTAATGTTGTTTTTATTCCTCTTCAACGTCTCTCCCATACAGAGCCGCCTTTTTCACGTCCGCACGCCTTTTTCACATGTCCGCAACTGATCGCAGTGGTGCCTTTAGGGGCAGTCGGAAAAATCAACGCCAACAAAAATAATTACATCCAGCCTAGTTAAGACCATACCAAAGACTATAAAAATGGGACCCATTGCCTCCCTGCGTGTGTGACGATCATTGGGACTTTAAAAAAAAAAAAAAAAAAAAAAAAAAGAAAATTAAAAAAAAAAATCATAAAAATCGGGTGCGTATTATACATGGGTACAGGCTTTTTCCCAGCATCAACATGCCATTTTTAGGGTGCGTATTATACATGGGGGCGCATTATACACGGAAAAAAACGGTACTTGTTTTTATGTCAGTTGTAGCATTTTATTTCATCGTATTTATATATTTATTATAAATGTATTATTTATTTATTTATATTAATGTATTATTTATTTATATAAATGCCGGTCCGCGAAAATATTTCTGACATGTAACCGTTTCGTGGCGCAAAAAAGGTTGGGGACCACTGGTTTAGCCTGTTGTTGCTCGTTCATGACTGTTCTTGGTGTTGGATTTTGTCAAATAAATTGCCCCCCAAAATTCGACTTGTACTCCGGAGCGACTTATATGTTTTTTCTCAAATTTTTGGGCATTTTATGGCTGATGCGACTTGTACTCCGGAGCGATTTATAGTCCGAAAATTACGGTACAAGTTTGTAACATCAACAGTATTAACATGGCCACTTCGTAATATTAATTATTAAGTAATATTTACTTTTGACTCAGAGCCCCGCGTGAAGTATTGCTGTTGTGATGCCAGTTCAGCTTGGAGCTGCTTCACTTTATCAGCGCGGTCACTCCCTGTTACCTTGTCGTATGCGTTAGCATGTTTAGTCTGATAGTGTCTCTTTCGGTTGAAATCCTTAAACAAGGCAACCGTCTCATTAGAAATTAGACAAACACAATTGCCTTGATTTTCAGTGAAGTATTGGAATTCCCATTTCTCTGGAAACCGACGGCCCTCAATGTCAACTTTCCTCATTTTCTTTGTAAATGTGCAAACATGAACCAAAATTGGATTTTCAAAGCATTTCCTGATGCCACCAAAAAGAGGGCTAATAGATTTTGAAAAGGTTCATGATTGGGTTAGCAAGCTACAATGAACTGTAGACCAAAATGTGGACTGTAAATGTCTGTGTGGCTGGGATAAATGAAGCCCAATGTTTTTACTTTGTTTTCCCTCCTGAAAATCCAAACAGCCTTACCTTAACTGAATTTGAACCATATAATCCCTTCTGCCACCGGGAAGAAAATCCCTGTAAACCAAAACAATTGAGTATTTGACTTCATACATTACAAGCGGAATTTTGTTTTGTAAGTTCTCGACAAAAGATTCACCTGGATATGCATACTTCTCGAACTTGCTGGGGTGTCAAGGCAAAGATAAAATACTTCTCTTGATGGTATCTTGGTGAAGTACTTGCTCCTGAAAACAAATGACGCTTGTGAAATAAAAATTCCACTGTGTTTACTGTACGCACAGGCTGTTATTTTAGATTTTAGCCACCATCAGTCATATATGAGGGGACAATATTAATAATTATCATTAGGCACATTTCTCTACCGATTGTGACTGATCCTATTTAACTCACCTGGCAAAAAGCATATAAGAAAAGGAAACTGACCAACATTTCAAGTATTTTATGACAACTGCAAGTTTAACAAAAATACAACTGAATGTTAAAATACAAAGTTGACAAAAGCCATGTTGGTGAAAACAAAATTAAACAAAATTAGTAGAATTATTTGTGAGAGACACAACGCTATTGGCCATAAGCACAGTGAAAATAAACAAAAGATAAAAATGAAAACATCTATCCAGTAATCCCTCGTTTAACGCATTTAATTGGTTCCACGCCCACCCACGATAGGTGAAAATCCGCGAAGTAAGGAACATACATTACATTATTACAATATCCACACAAGGATTTTTATGAACTTTTATTTTATATTTAAACACTTTTATGTACCGTATTTTCCGCACTATTAGGCGCACTTAAAAACGTACATTTTACTCAAATAAACACAGTGCACCTTATAAACCTTTTAATCCAGTGTGCCCTATACCGTATTTTCCGGACTGTAAATTGCGTTTTTTTTTCATAGTTTGGGTGGGGGGGGGGGGCGATTTATACTCAGGAGTGACTTATATGTGAAATCATTCACGAATTTTCAAAATTCAAAAATCCGCTATGTAGTGAAACCGCGATAAACGAACCGCGATGTAGCAAGGGATTACTGTAATTTGAATTTCAAGTGACGTCAGCAGCGCGACGCGGCGTGGCGGTTGTTTACATAAAGGACAAAGATTGATCACGGGATGACAAAGATGACGAAGGGCCCCACGTACTACCGGCATCATTAGCAGCTTTGTTTCTAAGTGACACGGCGGACGAAGAGTTTGAAGGATTTAAGGATTTGGAGTGACACAGAATGTTTGAAAAACTATCATGGCTTTTACCCACGCCCGGTCCTACTCTACGGAGCTCTCTTTCACTTCCGCGGATTGAAGTCGGGGGTCGGCGCTCGGCCGGGTGGCTGTCCAGGGACGGTGGATGGGGCTCGGACAATGCTTTTACGCACGCCCGGTCCTACTCTACCGAGCTGTCTTTCACCTCCGTGGATGGAAGTCGAGGGCCGGCGCTCGGCCAGGTGGCTCTCCGGGGACGGTGGATAGGGCTCGGTCATGGCTTTTACCCACGCCCAGTCCTATTCTATGGAGCTCTCTTGTACTTCCGTGGCTGGAAGTCAACGCCGCCACACGCCTGGAAGTTTGTTTTGTTAAATAAAGAGCCGTTTACCAAACCCACGTCTTTCCTTGAACTTTGTTAACGCTACAATATAGTTATATAGTAGATCTGTGGAATAACGACGAGGCTGACGTCAGGGCGCACGCGCGGCGTTGTTGACGAAGGACGAGGAATTTGATCACAGATGGTTTGATAATACTATTGCTTATATAATAGTTATTTGATATCTAATTTATATATCGTTGAATGGGCCTGTGGAATATTTTAAAGTGCATGCGATCGATGGATTTAATGAATTGAGTTACACAGATGGTTTTATTAACGTGTTATTTATGTAATTGTTTTTTGAATAACTCTGAATTTTACGTCAGGGCCGTTCTCAGCTCTTCATTTGTGTTTATGTCACGTTAGCATACCTATCGTTTTGCCCAGTGGTCCCCAACCACCGGGCCGCAGACCGGTACCGGTCCGTGGGTCACTTGGCACCGGGCCGCCAAGCCGCACAGAAAAAAAAAAAGATTATCGACGGTCACGTGACATGTTTCCCCAGTCGAGCCCGCAAAGCTAATATGTGGCGACAGGCTAACTAACCAGGCAATGAAGCATTAAAAACTGTTTCAACACATGGAGACCATGCATCCTGCAATAAAAGACAAACCTTAATTACTTCGGGTGTCATTGTCTCCGATTACGTCTAGATGGGACCGGCCCGTTTCTGAGAAAAGAACTCAGTGCTCCCACTAATTCAACGTAATTGTGAGTTTAATTTTTGTCATTTGTACCGTTTTTTTCCTTGTATAATGCGCGAAATTTAACTAATTTATTGTCCTAAAATCTGGGGTGCGCATTATACATGGGTACAATTTTTAAAAAAAAAATTTTTCTTTAAGAAAATCATGGTACAACAAAACCAACAACAGGACTGACCAACAAAGACGTGGAACAAAAAGACAGGGTGACATTACCAAAGACAGGAACAGAAACCAAAGAGACATCATGACATCATCCGACGGTGAGCGAGGGGCAGACAGGACTTAAATACAAAACACGTTACATTGATTGAGGTGACACAGGAAGGGAGGGGCGACGCGAACAGAAACTATGGCAACTGGGGACGAGATATGACAAATCTCCCTCGAAATAAAATCACCTTTCTTCTTGTTTGTTGTCAATCGCGCATCGCATTCAGCCATCCTGCCCAACACACTTAGTCAGTAAAATTCATAATTGACGACACATCGTTTGATGTTGTTTTTATTCCTCTTCAACGTCTCTCCCATACAGAGCCGCCTTTTTCACGTCCGCACGCCTTTTTCACATGTCCGCAACTGATCGCGGTGGTGCCTTTACGGGCAGTCGGAAAAATCAACGCCAACAAAAATAATTACATCCAGCCTAGTTAAGACCATACCAAAGACTATAAAAATGGGACCCATTGCCTCCCTGCGTGTGTGACGATCATTGGGACTTTTTAAAAAAAAAATATATATATATATATATATATATATAATACGCACCCAAATGTTGACTCCTACTTAAGTCCGTAAACGTAAAATTATTTCAGAAAAAAGATCATCTTTGGAACAACCGGATGTTATTCTGCCGGTCAGTATCACTGCGCATGCACTAGCAAACTCGATAGCGAAGAAATGTTTCGGATTTGTGCAGGGTACATTGTGACAGCAAACGAGCAGGTGATCGAGCAAGCGTCTGATACGAGAGCATTGTGTTCGTATGGAGAGTGTTTGAAGTAAACAGCAGAGAAGAAAGGAACGAGGCAAAGTGTTGTGAAATAAAATATTACCTGTAATACGCATTTAGGTAGAGAACTGAACTCTCGCTCTTTATATAGCTGACGTGTCTTGCGCATCCGTTCTGCGCATCTGTAATGGCGGCCTTCGTATGATATCCGGTTTGCGATGGAGATTAAAAAAAAACAATATTTGACAATAACACACCATCAAGGATTGCATCATCGCATCAAACGATGTGTCGTCAATTATGAATTTTACTTACTAAGTGTGTTGGGCAGGATGGCTGAATGCAATGCGCGATTGACAACAAACAAAAAGAAAAGTGAAGAAGTTTTATTTCGAGGGAGATTTTCTTAAAAAAAAAAAAAAATTGTACCCATGTATAATGCGCACCCCAGATTTTAGGATTATAAATTAGTTAAATTTTGCGCATTATACATGGGAAAAATGGTATGTCACGTTAGCATACCTATCGTTTAGCCTGTTGCTCGTTCATGTCTGTTCTTGGTGTTGGATTTTGTCGAATAAATTTCCCCTGAAATGTGACTTACACTCCTGAGCGACTTATATGTTTTTTGTCACTTTATTGTGCATTTTATGGCTAATGCGACGTATATTCCGGAGCGACTTTTAGTCCGAAAAATAGGTTATATGAAATAATTTCTAAAATAAGAAATTCAATGATGGTGCGCTTTATAATCCAGTGCGCCTTTTGGTGCGAAAAATACGATACTTTTAAACGTTTATTTTTTATTTTTAAACACTTTTGTAAACATTTTAAAGTCAAATTGACTTAGAAATATTCTTATTCATTTAAATAAATAAGAAAATAAACGAGTAAATATATTGTTACAATATATCCAACTTAACTTATAACTTTCGTTAACCTTTATTGTAGTTTTAAACACTTTGTTTATTAAACACTTTTTTTCATTTTTAAACACTTTGCAAACATTTTAAAGTCAAGAAACATTCTGGTTTACTAACTATTTAGTAAACACTTTTGTGAACATTTTAAAGACAAGCTGACTCAGAGACACTTATTTACTAACTACGTAACTACTTAAACACTTTTGTAAACATTTTCACTAAAGTCTCTCAGTAAAAAAACCTCTGTGATGAAGCGCAAGTCTGATATGTTGACACAGACAAAGTCAAAGTCTGCTTTATTGTCAATCGCTTCATATGTCAAGACACACAAAGAAACCGAAATTCCGTTTCCTCTATCCCACGGTGACGAGACATAGTACACGATAGACATACAAGTAGACGACACAAAATAAAAACAAGAAGGCACAAACAATAAATAATAAATAAATAATACGAGTGATGAAAAAATAATAAATAACACAATAAATAAGAGGAGCAAAACTGAGCCAGTGTGCATACGGCAGACAGTAAGCATAGCGCAAAGTACAGGACGCTACGCAGAAAGGGGGAGAGAGTTCAGGATCCTAACAGCCTTGAGTATGAAGCTGTTGGTGAGTCTGGTGGTGCGGGAGCGCAGGCTCCTGTATCTCTTCCCAGAGGGCAGAAGATCAAACAAAGAGTGAGCGGGGTGACTCACATCACTCACAATCGTGGTCGCCTTACGGGTGAGATGGGAGGTGTAAATGTCTTTCAAGGAGGGGAGTGAAGCACCAATAATTTTACCAGCCGTGTTCACTATGCGCTGCAGGGCCTTTATGTTGTAGTCAGTGCAGCTACCACCTCAAACAGCAATACAGCTGGAGAGGACGCTCTCAATGGTGCCGCGGTAAAATGTAGTCATGGCGGCCGGAGAAGCGCTCGCTCGCCTGAGTTTCCGCAGGACGTACAGGCGGCGCTGGGCCTTCTTCGCCAGTGACGCGGTGTTGATGGACCAGGAGAGATCCTCACTGATGTGCACCCCCAGGAACCTGGCGCTGCTTACTCTCTCCACCACAGCACCGCCGACGGTCAGCGGCAGGTGTTGGGTGTGACCCTTCCGGAAGTCAACAACAATCTCCTTGGTCTTGTCGACGTTCAGCAGGAGGTTGTTGTCCCTGCACCACGTGGTCAGAAGGTCAACCTCCAACCTGTAATGAGTCTCGTCTCCCTTGGTGATGAGACCCACCAGAGTCGTGTCGTCAGCAAACTTCACAATGCCGTTGTCGCTGTAGGTTGCAGTGCAGTCATGCGTCAGCAGGGTGAAGAGCAGCGGACTGAGCACGCAGTCTTGGGGGCCCCCTGTGCTCAGCGTGATGCTGGCGGAGACTTTGTCGCCAACACGTACCACCTATGGCCTCTGACAAAGGAAGTCCAGTAGCCAGTTGCAGAGGTAGGTATTGAGGCCCAGCTTGTCGAGTTTGCAGATGAGTTGTTGTGTCACAATGGTGTTGAAGGCAGAACTGAAGTCCACAAACAGCAATCTCACATACGAGTCCCTTCTCTCCAGGTGGGTGAGGGCCGAGTGGAGGGCAGAGCAGATGGCATCCTCAGTGCGGTAGGCTGAGATAAATTGTAGTTAGGACTGCTAAGCCAATAAACTGCAAGGACACATCTCAGCATGTTCCCATCAGCCATTAGTGTCATATGGTCAGACAAAGCCGCAAAAAGCTGCGACGCCTGGGAGCCGCTGATCGTGTAGGGGTGCACTTCTGTGCTTTGATTCCTCCATGACGGGCAAACAGGATGCTCCGATCGGGAGTGACGAGCAGACACGGAGCGGAGACGTGCCAGTATGTGTGTAACAAAGATCAAGTCTGAGGTGCTGCCGATATCTTGACGTCTAGATACAGTGCGGGAGGCTGAGATCAATTGTACATAGAACTGCTAAGCCAATCAGCTGCAAGGACACAGCTCAACATTTTCCCATTGGCCATTAGTGTCATATGGTCAGACAAAGCCGTGTGCTCCAAGCTCCAAGTGACGCCCCATGTCACTGCTGGTGGAGGGATGCACTTGCCTGTCTCATTGCCTGTCTTGTGTGCTTCATTCCTGCATATGACTATGCGTCTGTGGGTGTGTGCGTGTGTGACAAAAGAAATCCGTGATGCACCGCAATATAAGTTTTGAAAAAAAATAAAAACTGATAGAGCAAAGCCGTGATAAATGAAACGCAAAGTAGCGAGCCTAGCCGTTTCATCCAACTCATCCCAGGGGATCCCAAGGCATTCCCTAGTCAGCGGAGAGACAGTCTCTCCAATGTCCTGTCCTCCTTCCTGTGGGACATGCCCAGCGTCCAGAAAGTGTGCCATTCAAAGGCCGATGCACCGAGTCTGGCTCCTCTCAACGCGGAGGAGCAGCGCCTCGACTCCAAGTCCCTCCCGGATGACCAATCTTCTCACTATCTTTAAGGGAGAGCCCCAACATCCTGCGGAGGAAAGTCATTTCGGCCGCTTGCATCTGGAATGTCCTTCTTTCGGTCATGACTACTGACCATAAGTGAGGGTAGGAACATAGATCGATTGATAGAGCGAAAGCTTCGCCTTTTGGCTCAGCTTTATCTTCACCACAACTGTACAGATTCTGCAACACAGCAGACGCTGCACCAATCTGTCCAGCACTCTCACGCTCCATACTACCCTCACTCATTTACAAGAGCGCGAAATATAAACTCCTCCACTTGAGAAAGAATTTCATCCCCGACCTAGAGAACCCCACCTTTTTCATACTGAGGACTATGGTCTGAGATTTGGAGGTGCTGAGCTTCATCCCAGCCACTTCACATTTCGCTGCAAACCGCTCCAGTGAGTGATGGAGATCACAGTTGAAGAAGCCAAAATCACCACATCATCTGCAAAAAGCAGAAATGCAATACTGAGGCCATCAAACCGGACCCCCTTAACGCCTCAGCCTCGCCCAGAAATTCTGTCTCTAAAGGTTGTGAAGAGAATCGGTGACAAATGGCCTTGGTGGACTCATTGTCAGCAAAGCGGACCTTACTCTGACATCAGTATAGGGAAAAAACGTCCCTATCAAGGGCAATGAGTTTGGTACTCCATACTCCCGAAACACCCCCAACAAAACTCCCTGAACAGACACTGTCGGACACCTTCTCCAAGTCAACAAAACACATGTGGACTGGTTGGGCGAACTCCCATGCACCCTCGAGGATCCTCCCAAGGTTGTAGAGCTGGCCCACTGTTCCACGGCCAGGACGAGAACTCCTGAATCTGAAATTCGACCTGACAAACCCGCTTCTCCAGCAATCCTGAAGAGACCTTACCAGGAAGGCTGAGAAGTATGAATACTCTGTAGTTGGAGTGCACACTCAGGTTCCCGTTCTTAAACCAGTGCAGACAACACACCACCAGATGGTGTTCAGTTGACAGCTCGGCTGCTCTCTCTTCACCCAGGTGTCCAAAACATGTGGCTGCACATCTGATACCACGACAACAAACTCGATCGTAGCACCGAAGCGCGGCCTAAGGTGTCCTGGTGCCAAATGCACATTAGATAGCCTTATGTTTGAACAAGGTGTTTGTTATGGAAAATCAATGCTGAGCACAGAAGTTCAATAACAAAACACCGCTCAGGTTTAGATCCAGGGCATACGTCCAAATCACACCCTTCCAGGTCCTACTCTCATGCTCACATTAGCATTGAATTCTGCCAGCAGAACGATTGAGTGCTCAGGGGGGGGAGCTCTGTCCAGCACACCCTCCAAGGACTCTAAAAAGGGATACTCTGAACTGCTGTCTAGTGGATAAGCACAAACATCAGAAAACGTCCCCCAACCCAAAGACAAAGGGAGGCTACCCTCGCGTCCACTCGGGTGCACTCCAATGTACAGGCGCCAAAGCAATAAGTATGCCTACACCTGCTTGGCGACTCTCACTGTGGGCAACTGTAGAGCGGAAGTTTACAGTCCCTCTCAAGAGGATTGGTACCAGAGCCTAAGATAGTTCATTTTGTTTTTACCTGTTAATCACTTTCCTGGTTCTTTTATCTCAAACAAATTATTTTAGGTTGGGTTACCTGACATGTTTCGGCTTGTACTTACGCCTCCGGAAGTGAGAGCCTAAGCTGTGTGTGGAGGCGAGCCTGACTATGTCCTGACTTGTTCCCTTCCACCGGCGGTGGAGGGCAGGGGAACCCACGTTGCCTTTTCGGGCTATGGCCGGCCGGGCCGTCAAAAGTCACACTTTTTAACCTATTACTTTGTGTAAAACACAGAAAACCAAAACAACAGTTTTATTTTTGCCTTTTCAAACCATTATAACGAAAGATTAATTTCGCTTTATTCTTGACCTCCGAACTTTGTTTGGGGAGGGGGAAACCTGCTCTAATTTTGTACACTTGCTAAAAATACCCTCGAGATACCCTTTATCAACCCATCTGTGTCACTCCAAATCATTAAATTCATCGATCATCCTTTATGTAAATTATGCCGCGTATGCGCCGCGCCGCTGACGTCAGTTGCAGTTCAAATTACAGTAATCCCTTACTACATCGCGGTTCGTTTATCGCGGTTTCACTACATCGCAGATTTCTTAATTTTCAAAATTTGTGAATAATTTCACATATAAGTCGCTCCTGAGGATAAGTCGCCCCCCCACCCAGACTATGAAAAAAGAACGCAATTTATAGTCCGAAAAATACAGTAGGCGTAGACAAAAAAAACAATCAGAGGACTAGACGTAACATGTAGAGGAGTACGTACCTTCGCCGCCATTGTTTTGTGTGGCTTTTGCCATGTCGATCGGAACAAAAAAAACAATCACAGGACTAGACGTGTCACGTAAAGGAGTACGTACCTTCGCCACCATTGTTTTGTGTGGCTTCCACCACACAGAGACGTAAAATACAGGCACCCGATGAACTAATCAGAGAACATTACGTTTTAAAATTATTTCATAAATAGATTTGAATAAATATAGTATAGGCGTTTGTAAGTAAAGGTACCACTGTATGACAACATTAAACTTATTTTTGATGCAAAAACTATTATGGAAGACTATTATGTGAAGAAATGCGCCAAAGCAGTTGATGGTTCAGTTCCCTACTATAAGTCTATAAATGTATATACGGTAGTGACGTTGGTGGGTTGGGAGGAATTAAAACATTCAGCACCAAGCAACAACTTTTGATGCTTCTTTGAGAACAGGACCAAAATTGGTATGTGCACCCCTACAATTTAATTTCAGAAATCGTTAAGATACAGCTCTTCATCACTAACTTAAGAAAGTAAAGGATGCTTGAACCCGTTAAAGAGCGCATTACGACGTTTCAACCACGAGCAAAGCAAAAATAAACATATTTGATTGAAATATTTTTCAGGCCAAATCATATTCCCCAGTTTATTTAAGTGCTATGAAACACATTGGCATCAGTTTCTTTTTTGCCAGACAGTTGCTTCTCTTAAGTTTTGATGTGAAAAGAGTATATACAGTGTGCAGAATTATTCGGCAAATATATAAAAAATATACTATATTTATGTTTATATATTTATAAATATATTTTTGAGGATAAACTTTGTTTTTCAACAACTACAGTGCTCTCGGTCAACCAAAATGTTAAACCTTAAACTTGAATATTTAAGAGAGTAAAAGTGGAATTCTGGCTTTCTTAGGAAAATGTCTGCATGCAAAATTATTAGGCAACTATACTGTATGTCTTGATCAATGGTGGTCAGGTGTCAGTCTCTTGTCTCTGGGCACTAAATACCTGGTACTTCTGGGGACTACAGATAGGTTGAAGTTCCAGAATATGGTAGCACTGGAGGATAATAGGGTCCTGGAAGCATTATGTTTGAGACTTCTCAAAAGTTTGTCTTTTGTCTTTTTTCCTTAAAGCCCATGTATCACTAATAAATTCTGTTTTACGTTGTACTTACAGTCAGTGTTCCATCTAAGTTGAGCAGCTGCGCAATTGCGCACTGGTCGCGCAGTCTATAACGCACAAGAAACTACATGCTGCCCACAAAATAAAATTTTGCATGAACTCATTGATTACTATCTAATGTTAGACGTAATCTAATCTAATTAAGTGGACGAATAGTTTTTCTGTGCCTTTTTGTAATGTAAATCAGTAATTGACAGGTGTCCAGCCAATGATATGATATGGTTCACTTACGCTACATAGCCAATTATAGCATTGAGAGTGCCTGAAAATGTGTCCTTCCCATTCGTGCCGTGCAGGGTAGCTAGCTAACAACAGCGTGGCGGAGTCAAGAGATACAAATGCTAAGTGAGCTAAACCCTTATCATGGCAAAACTAACGAGATTATTGGTGCTTGGTAAGATTATTGGTGCTTCGCTCCCCTCCTTGAAGGACATTTACACCTCCCATCTCACCCGCAAGGCGACCACGATTGTGAGTGATGTGAGTCACCCCGCTCACTCTTTGTTTGAGCTTCTGCCCTCTGGGAAGAGGTACAGGAGCCTGCGCTCCCGCACCACCAGATTCACCAACAGCTTCATTCTCCGGTATGTTAGGATCCTGAACTCTCTCCCCCCTTCTGCGTAGCGTCCTGTACTTTGCGCTATGCTTACTGTCTGCTGTACGCACACTGGCTCAGTTTTGCGCCTCTTATTTATTGGGTTATTTGTTTATTTATTCATCACTCATTTTATTTATTTATTATTTATTATTTATTGTTTGTGCCTTCTTGTTTTCATTTTGTGTCATCTACTTGTATGTTTATCGTGTACTGTGTCTCGTCACCATGGGATGGAGGAAACGGAATTTCGGTTTCTTTGTGTGTCTTGACATATGAAGGGATTGACAATAAAGCTGACTTTGACTTTTTGGACTTTTTGAGCAGCGACACATCCACTCGCCAAGCCAAAGCAACTAAGAGATGCGGCGGTTCTTTTCAGATGGAATGGCTGTCCGAGTGTGTGCAAATAAAAGAACAAAGGGTGAAACCGGGTGTGAGTTTCTCTTTTTTGAGTGCGAAAAGTCTACTATGCAAAACATGCAGTGAAGCCAAAGTGGCAGGCAAGTTTACGGAGGGGAAAATATGGACTGAAAACCTTGGCTACCTCAAGCGTCACACTCAGCAGAAATGTCATTTGAAAACTGTTGGAATTGTACAAAGACTCAAGATGGGACAGGGGATCGGTACACTATTGCGAGAGAGCGCAAAAGACAGACAGAAAAGGAACGAGCTGTCACACAAAACAAAATCCGACCCAGAGCAAGTTAAAGTTCTCATTGACAATATTTTATTTTTTTATTACCGTTTTTTTCCATGTACAATGCGCAAAATTTAACTAATGTATTGTCCTAAAATCTGGGGTGCACATTATACATTCAAATTCTTTTGAATTTTTTATTTTTATTTTTTTAAGAAAATCATGGTACAACAAAACCAACAACAGGACTGACCGACAAAGTCGTGGAACAAAAAGACAGGGTGACATTACCAAAGACAGGAACTGAAACCAAACAGACATCATGACAGTAACACATGCAATGATCCGACAATGAGCGAGGGGCAGACAGGACTTAAATACAAAACACGTTACATTGATTGAGGTGACACAGGAAGGGAGGGGCGACGCGAACAGAAACTATGGCAACCTAGACACATAGCAAAACTGGGGACGAGACATGACAAATCTCCCTCGAAATAAAACTTGAAATCACCTTTCTTCTTGTTTGTGTTCAATCGCGCATCGCATTCAGCCATCTTGCCCAACACACTTACTCAGTAAAATTCATAATTGACGACACATCGTTTGATGCGATGGTGCAATCCTTGATGGTGTGTTATTGTCAAATATTGTTTGTTTTTTAATCTTCATTGCGGACCGGACGTCATACGGAGGCAGTATGACTGCGCATGCGCACTATGGATCCGATGCGCAGAACGGATGCGCAAGACACGTCAGCTATATAAAGAGCGAGAGTTCAGTTTTCTTCCTATTAGTTTCAATTCACAGTTTAATTAGCAGTTTCAATCAGCAAATAACAAAATGCGTATTACAGGTAATATTTTATTTCACAACACTTTGCCTTGTTCCTTTCGTCTCTGCTGTTCACTTCAAACACGCTCCATACGAACGCAATGCTCTCGTATCAGACGCTTGCTTGATCACCTGCTCGTTTGCTGTCACAATGTACCCTACACAAATCCGAAACATTTGTTGCGACTCCGAGTCACGACGAGGGGCAAGTTTTGGTTTCCAAGGGTGTTTTTATTCCTCTTCAACTTCTCTCCCATACAGAGCCGCCTTTTTCACATGTCCCCACGCTTTTTTCACATGTCCGCACTGATTGCGGTGGTGCCTTTACGGGCAGTTGGTGAAATCAACGCCAACAAAAAAAAATACATCCAGCCTAGTCAGAGGCGTAGCCAAGCCGGGGCGAGCCAGGGTGGCGCCCCGGTTAGGACTCCCTGCGCCCCGGTTGAAAAATTTCGATTCTTCATTTTCATGCCGTTTTTTTCTTTCGGTTCTATGTGCGCGGTGTTATCCATTCACCGTTTGCCTCCCGGATCCGGATGTTGTTTTAGCGATCAGCGAACGCCGTGGGTGATGTCAGATTTTTTTTCCTGTGGACGTGCGCCCCTACTGGAAAAATTCTTGGCTATTCCTCTGAGCCTAGTTAAGACCATACCAAAGACTATAAAAATGGGACCCATTGCCTCCCTGTGTGTGTGATGATCATTGGGAATTAAAAAAATAAAATAAAATAAATTGGGTGCGTATTATACATGGGTACAGGCTTTTTTCCAGCATCAACATGCCATTTTTAGGGTGCGTATTAAACATGGGGGCGTATTATACACGAAAAAAAACGGTAATTAATAAATTAATCAATCTGGTGTTGCACACAGTGGTCCACAGTGAGCACAGAGAGCTTGAGTGTTTGCACAGACACTTTAGAGGGAACACTGCTTACAGTCGTATGCAAAAGTTTGGGAACCCCTGATCATTTTCAAGATTTTCCTTTATAAATCATTGGTTGTTCGGATCAGTAATTTCAGTTAAATATATCATACAGCAGACAAACCCAGTGAGATTGGAGAAGTGAAATGAAGTTCATAGGATTTACAGAAAGTGTGCAATGATTACCTAAACAAAAGTAGGCAGGTGCATGAATTTGGGCACCCCAACGGAAAAATGACATTTAGCTGTGGTCTATATAAAGTGGAACTGTGATGCTTTTGTCTGAATTCCTCGTTTTGGTACCATTACAGGTCCCTTTTTTCTACCGTAATTTTCGGACTATAAATCGCGTTTCTTTCATAGTTTGGGTGGGGAGACGACTCAGGATCGACTTAAATATGTTTTTTTTTTCAAAAGTTTTCACAAAAAAAAAGTGAAACCGCGATAAACGAACCGCAATGTAGCAAGGGATTACTGTAATTTGAATTTCAAGTGACGAAAGCAGTGCAACGTCGCGTCAGCAGCAGCTCGTCGAGTCAATCTTTGTCCTTTATGTAAACAACCGCCGCGCCGCTGACGCAGCGTCGCAACAACACGTGAGCAACAACAGGCTAAACGATAGGTATGCTAACGTGACATGAACACAAACTAAGAGCTGAGAACGGCCCTGACGTAAAATTCAGAGTTATTCAAAAAACTATTACATAAATAACACGTTAATAAAACCATCTGCGTCACTCCAATTCATTAAATCCATCAATCGTCCTTTGTCAACAATGCGTGCGCGCCGCTGATGGCTCTTGCACTTCAAAATATTCCACAGGCCCATATAACGATATATAAATTATATATCAAATAACTATTATATAAGCAATAATGTTATCAAACCATCTGTGCACTCTAAATCATTAAATCCATCGATCAAATTCCTCGTCCTTTGTCAACATCGCCGCGCGTGCGCCCTGACGTCAGCCTCGTCGTTATTCCACAGATCTACTATATAACTATATTGTAGCGTTAACAAAGTTGAAGGAAAGACGTGGGTTTGGTAAACGGCTCTTTATTTAACAAAACAAACTTACAGGCGTGTGGTGAAAGACAGCTCGGTAGAGTAGGACCGGGCGTGCGTAAAAGCATTGTCCGAGCCTCATCCACCGCCCCTGGACGAGTCGATCTTTGTCCTTTATGTAAACAACCGCCGAGCTGCTGACGGGCGACATTGCGTCGCGCTGCTGACGTCAGCATGCCCATTTCCCGTGACTCCCGCTTCAAGATGGTGGACAGGTCTGCACATTGTCAACCAGCTAAAGCGATCATCTAGTGTTTCTTTGTACCTCTATGAAGCCATATCCCAAAGTAGTAGTAGAAGAAGAAGGCGAGGCTGACGTCAGGGCGCACGCGCGGCGATGTTGACAAAGGACGAGGAATTTGATCGATGGATTTAATGATTTAGAGTGCACAGATGGTTTGACAACATTATTGCTTATATAATAGTTATTTGATATATAATTTATATATCGTTATATGGGCATGTGGAATATTTTGAAGTGCAAGAGCCGTCAGCGGCACGCACGCATTGTTGACAAAGGACGATTGATGGATTTAATGAATTGGAGTGACGCAGATGGTTTTATTAACGTGTTATTTATGTAATAGTTTTTTTAATAACTCTGAATTTTACGTCAGGGCCGTTCTCAGCTCTTAGTTTGTGTTTATGTCACGTTAGCATAGCTATCGTTTAGCCTGTTGTTGCTCATTCATGACTGTTCTTGGTGTTGGATTTTGTCAAATAAATTGCCTCCCAAAATGCGATTTATACTCCGGAGCGACTTATATATGTTTTTTTTCGCATTTTTGCGCATTTTATGGCTGGTGCGACTTACACTCCGGTGCGACTTTTAATCCGAAAATTACGGTACTTGTTCTGAGGTGCAGCTCAAAGCAATCAGTTTTGGTGCTCATGCAAATGAGATACTTCCCACCCCACACGCAGGGTGTACGCCTCCCTTTCGGGTCAACATATTTGTAGTTTTTTAAGCCGAGGTAGCGGCTACTTTATTTTATTTTTGGCTGAATAACAAAAATAACATGGAGAATTCTTAACACATACTGTAAATATGTTTTTAGAACACCTTTTATTATTATAACAATTATAATAACAAGGTACAAGTGTACATACTGTAAATATGTTTTTAGAACTGTTTTATTATTATAATGATTTTTCTATAACAAGGTATAACACTCTTAAATGTGTTTTTAGAACTCTTATTATTATAACAATTTTTTTATAAAAAGGTACAAGTAAACGCACTGCAATTGTGTGGTCACTCTCTGCCTTCTGCTGACGTGTGGGCAACTTTCGTGCCATAATTCCTCAATTTAAACGTTTTATTTTGAATTTTATTCTTTTTTAATTTGGGAAAAAAATCCGTGATGTACTGAAACCGCGATAAAGAAACCACGATGTAGTGAGGGATTACTGTAATTTCAACTGCAACTGACAACATCAGCGGCGCTGCTCACACGCGGCGTTGTTTACAAAAAGGATGAAGTATTTCATCAATGGATTTAATGATTTGGAGTGACAGATGGTTTGATACAGGTGTTATTTATGTTATAGTTATTTGGATAACTGTTAATGTTACGTCAGGCCCGTTCGCAGCTCCTTGTTTGTGTTTATGTCACGTTAGCATACCGTATCGTTTACCCTGTTGGTTCTGGTTCATGTCTGTTCTTGGTGTTGAAATTTGTCAAACAAATTTCCCCCAAAATGCGACTTATACTCCGGTGCGACTTATATATGTTTTATTTCCCTTTATTGTGCATTTTGTGGCTGATGCGACTTATACTCCGGAGCGACTTTTAGTCCGAAAAATACAGTACTCAAAATACACCGAGTACAGAGCGAAAACAGAGCGCACAGCTCCAAAATCAGCAGAAAGACTGACGCTAAGGTGATGAAAATGAGTGCATAGACGAAGTGAAATACAGTTTATTATCTTTGTCATTTCAAGCTTGCCGCTCTACTGTGTCCATCGTTTTCATATAGTGAAGGAACTCAACCATCAACGAAACAAAGGCTTTTGGCAAATTCTTCTCTGACAAAATATTTCTGAAATACTTGAACAAGCAGGACTTTGCCCATAGACGTGGAAGCCAGGGCTGTGGACTCGGTTCGGACTCGGTCGGACTCGGTCATTTTTGCCGGACTCGGACTCTGTGCTGATTTTGACCGAGTCCACTGAGTCCGACAATAAAAAAAAGAGGCAAGACGCAGCCAGAGAGTGTCAGGTTACAGTCAGCGCGGTAGGAGTTGGAAGAAGCAGTAAAAACTCCACCAAACTCGTTGTAATGACCCGTGATATATGTTATATCCTTACTATTTTCCAGGTTCTTAGATAGCAAGAATAGGTCGGACAGGTAGGTTGTTTGTCTCGGTGTGCCCTGCGATTGGCTGGCAACCGGTTCAGGGTGTCCCCCGCCTACTGCCCGATGACGACTGGGATAGGCTCCAGCACGCCCGCGACCCCCGTGGGGACTAAGCGGTTCAGAAAATGGATGGATGGATGGATGTTTGAGCGTGCCAAACAAGTTATTTGACTTCGATAAAACACACCCTGTGTTCAACATTTAGGTGACTAACAACACTCAGGACATGTGAAAAATGGCAAAAAAAAAAAAAAAACTTTTCACTTTTATACACTGCGGTATCTTGAAGAAAAAAACAACAACAAAAATACTATTTTGAAACACTACTATGGCTGCTGCTTATTCTGGCTGTGTTGCTTGTGACTATTATGAGCTTTAGTAGGATTGCACGCTAGGGCTCTAAACCCAATCAATCAGCATTTAAATTCAATTCTTCTGACATTTTGCTCACCAAAAACAAGTTGTAATGAACGTGAACTTTTAATGCATTTTATTCAGAAGGTTACTTTGAACCCCGAGGCTTAAATGGCGCCGTTGTAGTGGGTTGACATAATTCACCCGGAACCTAAGTTCACGTTACAGAGTTCCGGTGGGACAGTTTACACGTGTGGGACTTTCCTGTTTAGAGTAGGGTGTGTTAGGATCGTAAAGGGAAAAGAGTTTTTTACAGCCTCCGGGGCGCTCTAGCAGGAAGCAAGAGCGAGACAGACGAAGAAAGAGATAATGCGCCGAACAAGACGTGCTAGTTTGTCAAGACGGGTGCGTCACTCTTTTCTTTATTTTGTGGCCCCGTCGACTCTGGAGCGAAACGTGTCGCTCGCTAGTTTAATGTAATTTAGCGCTTCGTGCATGAATAAAATTACCATGAACAGACCCTCATCACACTCGAAGAAATGCATAAAAGCGACGACGAAAGAGAGACTGAGTGAGGCGAAGGATATCTAACGCTATTCCAATCGGACGCTGAGGAGGAAGGCTTCGCCATTGCACAGGAGGAAGATGAAGACGATGAAGCTCTTTTTTTACATTTACTGGTATGTTTTTTAACGAGCCTTGTTGGTGCTGTACTACCGTCTTGCTGCTGTGTTACCGCCGCGTCTCAGTGCCTATTAGTCTTGTGTTACTTCCGTGTTGCTGCGGTATGACTGCCGCGGCACGGGCAGTGTTTGGAAAGAAATGTTAAGGTATGTTATTAAAACTTTAAAAAAGCTTTCTGTGTCCAGTCTTTCTTTGTTAATAACTCGCGTGCACTTCCTTGTTGCTGCGGTACTACTGCTGCGTCACAGGCAATGTTTAGAAAGACATGTTAAAGTATGTTGTTAAAACTTTAAAAAGGCTTTCTGTGAACGGTCTTTCTTTGTAAAAAACGCGTGTGCACGTGCGGTTTATAGTCCGGTGCGGCTTATATAAGAAAAAAACTAAAATACCCCCCAATTTTAGCTGGTGCGGCTAAAATAAAATAAAATGGATGGATGGATGAATGATGATCACAATTAAGTATAAAGTCTCCTTTGTAATATATACTCCTTGTAGCCTGTACCCAAAAAGAGGAGTTTGTTTGCATCGAGGTTTATGCAAAGAGCTCACGTAATTATATTGTTGCGTTTTGGTGAAGTGAATGAGTGTTCCGTATGTACGACTGGTCTTTGAATGCACCCCGCTTCAATGGCAGAACGCGGATGGCATCAAATGAGAATAATCCTTTATAAAAATTAAAATTGACTGACGCAAACGTGAGTTCATGTTTTTATTGAAAACAACATAGTGCTGACGCCGTACGACACGGGTTTTTCGCTTTCCAAATAAGGGGTCGTCACTAATTATTTGTGTTTAGATAAATGTCTGAGCTATAATGGTGTAATTAATGATTAAAACTTGAAAGTATCTGTTTATTGTATTGGTTTATATGTTTAATAAAGACAACGCCATCACAAAACTGTTGTAATTATTTAGATTTTGATCTAAATTAGCCTTGAATAAAGACTAAGCAGTCACATGAATTAACAGAAAAAATGGACAGCCGGACTCGGACTCATGGTCAAGAGACCGGACTCGGTGCAAAAATCCGACCGAGTCCAAGGCCCTGGTGGAAACACTGCTTGAAATATGAAATTTGACCAGGCACTTCTTTGAGTTTCTGATGTTGATTGATTGAAACTTTATTGATCCCCGGGGGTTGAGAAATTCATTCCGTTTTTGATGTTGGGGACCAGGCACTTCTTTGAGGTTCTGATGTTGGGGGATGGTGCAATTATTTGTGTGGATTGATGCATCCAACAACAGAACATTTTTATCTCTCCACTTCGACATCTTGAGTTGTTTGGAATACAAAAGTCTTTCAGACTTAATAAACATGACGGATTGGTAATAAACATGGCAGATTC
Organism: Syngnathus typhle; assembly: GCF_033458585.1. Lineage (NCBI taxonomy): Eukaryota > Metazoa > Chordata > Actinopteri > Syngnathiformes > Syngnathidae > Syngnathus > Syngnathus typhle. Next base: position 817,018 of record NC_083742.1, read on the forward strand.
GCAAATGTTTATTACTCGGATTTCTGTTTGGCAACACCCATTACCTTGTTTGGTTTGTCCCGCCCCAACGGATGTGATGTAATAGATAAATATGTCTATGTAATAGAAAACGGCGAAATCTGAACGGCGTAAAAAATAGCCCCCTAAACAGATCATAAAAGTATCTCTGTAGCACCTGGAGGGATAGATGACACTTTTCTACGCTCCTGGATACTCCAAATACACCAGAAAATGATTTTAAAAGCAAAACAAGTCGATTTCCCATGATATGTGCCCACTTTTCTTGCGAAATTGTTGACTATTTGCAATGAAACATTTGATGGTTCTGTGGTCACCCCCCCAATATCTTAGCAATTTCAAGAATGCTGCATCCCTTTGAAAGACCTACAATTTTTGACTTTTCAGAGTCACTTTAATCGCTTTTTTGCCCCATTTTGCCTGAGGAAATCAAGCTGCCTATTAATTATGCACACTGTGGTAAATTGCAAACATGAGCAAACTACGGCCCGCGGGCCACATCCGGCCCACGGGGCCATTTAATCCGGCTCGCAAAATCAGAATTCTTTTTATTATTAAACATTTTTTGGGTCATTTTCTCTGCAATTACTATGTTTCCCCAGTAGATGGGAAAGCGCCCGCCCGCGAATTTACTCCCAGAAGCTGTGTCAGAAAGCTCGGAGTACACTCACAATTGTGTGTACGTACTAAGTAGTACGGACCCCGCGCACTCCGCGCTCTATTTCCATCAATGCCGAATTTCGAGTGTGGGCTGTGACGTCAGCATTCTCGTTATTCGCGCGGTGAGCTTTCAGATACAGTTTTACGCTAATGCCACCCACAAACCATCCCCTGGAATCCTTCCATTAAAATGAGTTTCCCGAGGAAAAGAAAGGTTAACACTGAGTTCCGAATGTTAAAAAAGACCGGACAATTTGGCTCAACAAACCCCGTCACAGATCTAGGTTAACGAACCACCACCTCGGCTCTATCCTAAGAATTACCACAACAAATTTTACTCCAGACCATGATGCACTAGCAAAAAAGGGAGACCAACAGATGTACTTAGATGTACGTATTCTTTCACTGATTCTTCAAGATGATGTATTTGGTCAGAATGTTTGCCGTTTGATGTGATTTCGCCTCATTAGAGAAACATCTTTCATAAATCTGACCTGCAGGCGCTGAAGTGATGGAAATATTATTCATAATAAGTGTCGTATTTAATGAGAATCACTGATACATAGTAGTTTTTGGGTAAAATATTTTTTTAATGCTGTTAATAAATGCATTTGTTTTCAAAAAGCTTATTTTGATTATCCATGCTTTACTACTTACTAAAAGTAAAGACCTTTTATGCAATGACCTTTACATGTCATTCCTATTACTTCACACAAACACTAAATCCATCTGCTCCTGGTTCGGTCCCCCGGTCAAAATCTAGAACCCAATTCGGCCCGCAAGTCAAAATGTTTGCCCACCCCTGGTATAGGGTGTTGATCTACTGAGGTCCCACCATCCCTCATAACACAAATAACCTGATTATATTTGTTGATTTTGGCAAGTACATAAACAATATACTAATTACAGATTAATTTCACATTTGTTTGACATGACTTGACGAAAAGGGAAACATGAGGAAGCAATTATGCATATCTAGTCCCGTCCCGATTACAACGAAGGAATCACTACCAGGCACACAATTTAAATGTTTACAGTGCAACTATATACCACCATATACCATAAAGAGAAAAAACAAACTGATTTGTTCAGTATAACATGATTTGAATGTAGCTGTAACAAATTAACTGGAAGTTTGAATAAAAAGTTGAAAAGAACAGAAATTTGACTAGTATAACATGATTTCAGCGCCTTTGTGTTTTAGGATGAACAGCAGAGACCAAAGGAACAAGGCAAAGTGTTGTGAAATAAAATATTACCTGTAATACGCATTTTGTTATTTGCTGATTGAAACTGCTAATTAAACTGTGAATTGAAACTAATAGGAAGAAAACAACTCTCGCTCTTTACATAGCTGACGTGTCTTGCGCATCCGTTCTGTGCATTTTATTTCACAACACTTTGCCTTATTCCTTTCTTCTCTGCTGTTCACTTCAAACACGCTCCATGCGACCGCAATGCTCTCGTATCAGACGCTTGCTCGATCACCTGCTTGTTTGCTGTCCCGTGCGCGCACGGAGCGCGGTGGTGCGTTTACGGGCAGTCGGAGAAATCAATGCCAACAAAAAAAATTACATCCAGCCTAGTTAAGACCATACCAAAGACTATAAAAATGGGACCCATTGCCTCCCTGCGTGTGTGACGATCATTGGGACTTAAAAAAAAAAAAAAAAGAAATTAATTTTTTTTTGTACCCATGTATAATGCGCACCCCAGATTTTAGGACAATAAATTAGTTAGATTTTGCGCACTATACACGGAAAAAAACGGTATGTGTGCAGACTAAGACCTTCTGCACGTACAACAACGACAAACCTTGGTTTACACCGAACCTCAGGAGGCTGCGCAAAGTCAAGGAGGAGGCCTACAGGAGCGGCGACCGCGAGCTGTTCAGGCAGACCAGAAACACACTGAACCGAGAGGTCAGGAAAGCCAGGAGGTGTTACGGGGAGAACCTGAAGAGACACCTCTCTGCTAATCCTGATCCCTCAACGGTGTGGAAAGGTCTGCAGAGCATCACGGGCTACAAGAAACGAACCCCCCGTCCTGTGGAGAGCCCAAGACTTGCTAACCAGCTAAACAAGTTCTACTGCAGGTTTGATCGGTCTTCCCACACAACGGGGCCTCCTGCAGCACAATCTACATACTCACCTCTCCCCACAACTGCTCTGTTCACACCTCTATCATCGTTGTCACCCAGTCACTCTCTTGCAGAGGCTGCGCCCACACTCCAGGTCCGCGAGGAGGAAGTTAAGTTAAGTTAAAGTTAAAGTCCCAATGATCGTCACACACACATTTGGGTGTGGTGAAATTTGTCCTCTGCATTTAACCCATCCCCATGTGATTTTAATCCATCCCCTGGGGGAGAGGGGAGCAGTGAGCAGCAGCGATGCCGCGCTCGGGAATCAGTTGGTGATCTAACCCCCCAATTCCAACCCTTAATGCTGAGTGCCAAGCAGGGAGACAATGGGTCCCATTTTTATAGTCTTTGGTATGACCCGGCCGGGGTTTGAACCCACAACCTTCCAGTCTCAGGGCGGACACTCTACCACTAGGCCACTGAGCTGGTACAGTGCGCCAGATATTCCGGAAACAAAAGACCAGGAAGGCACCGGGCCCAGACGGCGTGTCACCTTCCTGCTTTAAAGTCTGCGCTGAGCAGCTGGCGCCCACCTTTGCACGGATCTTCAACCGTTCTCTGTAGCTGTGTGAGGTGCCCTCATGCTTCAAGAGCTCCACCATCATTCCAGTGGCCAAGAAGCCCGCCATCACAGGTTTGAATGACTATAGACCTGTCGCACTGACATCTGTGGTCATGAAATCGTTCGAGAGGTTAGTGCTGAACCACCTGAAGGAGGTCACGGGCACCCTGCTTGACCCCCTCCAATTTGCCTACCGGGCAAACAGGTCAGTGGATGATGCGGTCAACATGGGACTGCACTACATCCTGCACCACCTGGACACCCCAGGAACGTACGCTAGGATCCTGTTCGTGGACTTCAGCTCGGCGTTCAACACCATCGCTCCTGACATCCTCCAACAGAAGCTCATCCACCTTGCGGTGCCTGCCTCCACCTGTCAGTGGATCACCAGGTTCCTGACCAACAGGAGACAGCGTGTGAGGCTGGGGGGCATCACATCTGACACCCGGACCACCAACACTGGAGCCCCTCAGAGGTGCGTCCTCTCTCCACTGCTCTTCTCTCTCTACACCAATGATTTCTCCTCAAGTGACTCTCTTGTGAAGCTCCTGAAGTATGCAGACGACACCACTCTCATCGGACTGATCCAGGACGGTGATGAGACTGCGTACAGACAGGAGGTGGAGCGGCTGGTCCACTGGTGCAGTCAAAACCATCTGGAGCTGAACCCGCTCAAGACCGTGGAGATGACAGTGGATTTCAGGCGAGACCCTTCACCACTTTTACCCCTCACTTTCCGCAGTAATACTATTCCCTCCACAGACACCTTCAAGTTCCTGGGAACCACAATCTCTCGGGACCTGAAATGGACCGGCCACATAGACTCTGTCCGGAAGAAGGCCCAGCAGAGGCTTTACTTCCTGAGACAGCTCAAGAAGTTCAACCTGCCGCGAGAGCTTCTGAAGACCTTCTACACTGCCATCATCCAGTCTGTCCTCTGCACCTTCATCACTGTCTGGTTTGGATCGGCCTCCAAACAAGACAAGCACAGACTACAACGGACAATCAGAACTGCAGAAAAGATCATTGGAATCAACCTCCCATCTATCCAAGACTTGTACCTGTCCAGGACCAGGAATCGTGCAAGGAACATCTCTACAGACCCTTCTCACCCAGGTTGCAGTCTGTTTGAACTACTCCCCTCCGGACGGCGTTATAGAGCTCGGTACGCCAAAACCAGCAGACAGAGACAGCTTCTTCCCCCAGGCTGTTGCTCTGATGAACTCACACCACTCACAGAGTCTCAGAGACATTACTGTGCAATAACATCCTGCTCTTCACACCTTTTTGAATTTGTCTACACTGTTTTTGCCATTATTCATATGTACTTAATGTTGTTAGTCACCTTAATGTTGAACAGAGGGTGTGTTTTTACCGAAGTCAAATTCCTTGTTTGGCACGCTCAAACATGGCGAATAAAAAAGACTCTTGAATCTCTTGAATCTTGATAGCGTGTGGCTCATAATGTAGTGCTTATTCCTGGATGTTCAAACATCCACATTCCCCTGAATCTGAGGTGGTTTTGTCTTAGTCTGAATAGAGGTATTCTTATTTGTGGGGGGTTTTGCCAAATGCTATGAATTTTGTTTTTGTGAGGTTTAATGACAGCCTGTTGATATCGCACCATATTTGGAGGTTTGACAATTTACAAATCAACCAATGTGTGTAAATGTTTTCCTTAACAATGTATACTGAATTCATCCGTGAACATGACTAGTTTGAGTTTATTGCATACATTGATTATGTCATTTAATTGCAATATGAACAATTTAGGCCCTAGGGCCGACCCTTGTGGGACCCCACAAGTAATTTTCAGACAACGTGATCGGGAACTTCCAATTTGTAAAAACTGTGGCCTATTATTTAGATAGCTTTTCATAGATTGTAATAATTTTCCCAGTATTCCATATCTACCGTATTGGCCAGAATATAAGACAACCCTAATTATAAGACGACCCCCTCTTTCTCAAGACTCAAATTTGAAAAAATACTTTTTGCAAGCCAATTTTAATTTTTATACAGAAAATAATTACAGTCCCGTAACTTTCAGACTATAAGTCGCGTTTTTTTTCATAGTTTGGGTGGGGGGGCGACTTATAATAAGGAGCGACTTATATGTGTTTTTTTTTCAAAAAAATTCCCAAAAAAAAGTGAAACCGCGATAAACGAACCGCGATGTAGCAAGGGATTACTGTAATTTGAATTTCAAGTGACGTCAGCAGCGCGACGCGGCGGTTGTTTACATTAGGGATGGGCGATACCAATGATTTTGGAATCGATCCGATACCAAGTATTTCCTACCCAAAATACCCGATATTCAATCCGATATCGATACCGGAAGTGTAATTCCCCGCCAAGAAAACAATTTAAATGCAGTGGCATTCTTGCTCTTGGAGAGTCATCTATTGAATTTTGTAGAAAAAAGTATCACGTCATGTACATGAATTATTAACCTTTTTAGACATTAGTGCATTAGTGGAAGATGCATATTAATAGTATAACTTTAATAAAAAGGAGCTATTCTTTACTTTTTTCTCTCTCTCTCTCTGTTGTTGGGAAAAAGTTTTGTCTTTTAGTATAATCTAAAAAGAGACATGGTACCAACAGAGATGCAGGGCTTAATCGTCATGAGCAGCAAAACTATCAATTTGTAAAGCCACTGGATACTTACATTTAATATTGTAATACTTTAGTGTTGTTTATAGGAAGTGGAGTTACAAATAAAACGTATGGCGTTCTACCACAAATTGAAAAGGGGAAAACTTTATTTATAAATGACTGACTAAAGCGTAGTAATTATTGCTTCAAATAGCACATCAACCACAAATGCTTACGATTTTTGGTTAGCACCTGATACCTGGATATGTCCTGCCTTTCTGAAACGCTGCTTCTAAGGTACTTTGGTACCTTAGCCTCGGTGTGGCTGCAGGGTTTTCCGTCGCTGCCTTAGTGTCTGCGGCACGTTTCAACTGCAGCTCTTCATGAACCGTGGGGTGAATTTTGCTTAAATGTTTTGTCAAGTTTGTGGTGTTGCCACAATATTTAATTGTTTTGTGACATATTTCACATTTTGCCTCGTTGTTATTAAGTAAAATAAAATATCCCCAAACCAGACTTCTCTTGCGTTCGGACTGGGCCGCCGCCGTGCCCATGCTTGTTTGTGTTTGTTTGGATTGGAACGGGGGGGGGGGGGGGGGGGGGCGGAGGAGGAGGGCTTGGCTTGTGAGAAAAGGGGGCGGGAGCAGAGCAGGACACGCCGGTGCAGCAGGCGGAAGGAAAAGTAGTGCTAGCATGAGTGCAAGTCGTCAAATTGGAGCAGAAAAAAAATGAGGAAAAATATAATTAAATAATTGTAAGTATCGATATTTTAGCTAGGGAGATCGATACTCAAAAATGAGCAGCCTGGATCGATATATCGATATTTTGGTATCGATCCGCCCATCCCTAGTTTACATAAAGGACAAAGATTGATCACAGGATGACGAAGATGACGAAGGACCCCACGTACTACCGGCATCATTAGCGGACGAAGAGTTTGAAAGATTTGGAGTGACACAGAAGGTTTGAAAACCATTTTGGCTTTTACGCACGCCCGGTGCTATTCTATGGAGCTCTCTTTCACTTCCATGGATGGAAGTCTGGGGCCAGCGCCTGGCCGGGTGGCTGTCCGGGGACGGTGGATAGGGCTAGGTCATGGCTTTTACGCACGCCCGGTCCTATTCTATGGAGCTCTATTCCACTTCCGTGGCTGAAAGTCCACGGCGCCACACGCCTGGAAGTTTGTTTTGTTAAATGAAGAGCCGTTTACCAAACCCACGTCTTTCCTTGAACTTTGTTAACGCTACAATATAAGTTATATAGTAGATCTGTGAAATAACGAGGCTGACGTCGGGGCGCACGCGCGGCCTTATTTACAAAGGACGAGGAATTTCATCCATGGATTTAATGATTTAGAGCTCACAGATGGTTTGATAATACTATTGCTTGTATAATAGTTACCGTTTTTTTCCGTGTATAGTGCGCAGAATTTAACTAATTTATTGTCCTAAAATCTGGGGTGCGCATTATACATGGGTACAAAAAAAAATTAATTTTTTTTCTTTTTTTTTTTTTTTTTTTTAAAGAAAGTCATGGTACAACAAAACCAACAACAGGACTGACCGACAAAGTCGTGGAACAAAAAGACAGGGTGACATTACCAAAGACAGGAACAGAAAGCAAACAGACATCATGACAGTAACACATGCAAGTATCCGACGGTGAGCGAGGGGCAGACAGGACTTAAATACAAAAAACGTTACATCGATTGAGGTGACACAGGAAGAGAGGGGCGACGCAAACAGAAACTATGGCAACCTAGACACATAGCAAAACTGGGGACGAGACATGACAAATCTCCCTCGAAGTAAAACTTGAAATCACCTTTCTTCTTGTTGGTTGTCAATCGCGCATCGCATTCAGCCATCCTGCCCAACACACTTAGTAAAATTCATAATTGACGACACATCATTTGATGCGATGGTGCAATCCTTGATGGTGTGTTATTGTCAAATATTGTTTGTTTTTTAATCTCCATCGCGGACCGGACGTCATACGGAGGCCGCCATTACAGATGCGCAGAACGGTTGCGCAAGACACGTCAGCTATATGAAGAGCGAGAGTTCAGTTCTCCACCTATTAGTTTCAATTCACAGTTTAATTAGCAGTTTCAATCAGCAAATAACAAAATGCGTATTACAGGTAATATTTTATTTCACAACACTTTGCCTTGTTCCTTTCGTCTCTGCTGTTCACTTCAAACACGCTCCATACGACCGCAATGCTCTTGTATCAGACGCTCGCTCGATCACCTGCTACGTAGTTTGCTGTCTGTCACAATGTACCCTACACAAATCCGAAACATTTGTTGCGGCTCCGAGTCACGACGAGGGGCAAGTTTTGGTTTCCAAGGGTGTTTTTATTCCTCTTCAACGTCTCTCCCATACAGAGCCGCCTTTTCCCGTCCGCACGCCTCTTTCCCGTGGTGCGTTTAGGGGCAGTCGGAGAAATCACCGCCAACAAAAAAAATGACATCCAGCCTAGTTAAGACCATACCAAAGACTATAAAAATGGGACCCATTGCCTCCCTGCGTGTGTGACGATCATTGGGACTTAAAAAAAAATAATAATAAAAAAAAAAAAAATTCATAAAAATTGGGTGCGTATTATACATGGGTACAAGCTTTTTTCCAGCATCAGCATGCCATTGTTAGGGTGCGTATTATACATGGGGGCGCACTATACACGGAAAAAAACGGTATTTGATATCTAATTTCTATATTGTTATATGGGCCTGTGGAATATTTTGAAGTGCAAGCGCCGTCAGCGGCTCGCACCCATTGTTGACAAAGGACGATCGATGGATTTAATGATTTGGAGTGACACAGATGGTATGATAACATTATTGCTTATATAATAGTTATTTGATAAATACCGTTTTTTCCGCCCTATAAGGCGCACCTAAAAACCTAAATTTTTATCAAAAGTCCGGTGCGCCTTATATATGGATCAATTGATGAATTTGTTGATCCATACTGGTTGCACACAGTGCTCTGCCAAAATGTTTTAGTACGTTTTAGTACGACTAGTAAATTACAAGGTTGCATCGCTTCCCAACATTACGGTAACTGTAGTCAGGGGGCGTCACCGAATAGCTGTTGTACCCGCGAGGCTATTTCATTTCAAAATAGGCTGCTCCGTTAATGTTTCGAGTAAATTTACAGATCGATATGGAAGGGAAACATGGGTAAGTAGTACCAATGCGTTAGATCGAACTTTAGTCAGTTCCGATCATTTTATAGGAGATCGTTTGAGAAACGCGATTGTTTACACTTTGCTGAGGCTCATGGGATATTGCGAGCTGAGGCTCATGGGATTTTGCGGATGGCTAATGCTATAACGATAGCTCCTATACGCAGCAAGCTATTTCATGTCAAAATAGGCTGCTCTGTTAACGTTTCGAGTACTTTTACTGTCTGAACTGTCTGAATGCACACTGGCTCTTATTATTTATTATTTGTTATTACTCTTATTTATTGTTTGTGCCTTTTTGTTTATGATGTTTTTTACTTTTGCGCTATGCTTGCTGGCTCCGTTATTTATTGTGTTATCTGTTTATTTATTATTTATTCATCACTCTTACTATTGATTGTTTGAATTTTTGCCTTCTTGTTTTTATATTGTGTCGCGTACATGTATGTCTATCGTGTTATGTGTCTCGTCACCGTGGGATAGAGAAAAACGTAATTTCGGTCTCTTTGTGTGTTGTGACATGTGGAGAGATTGACAATAAAGCTGACTTTGACTTTGACTTGACTTTGACTAAATCTACGGATCGATATGGAAGGGAATCATGGGTAAGTACCGTTTTTTTGCATGTATAATGCGCAAAATTTAACTAATTTATTGTTCTAAAATCTGGGGTGCGCATTATACATGGGTACAATTTTTATTTATTTTTTTTTTTTTTTTTTGAAGAAAATCATGGTACACCAATTTTTGAAGAAAATCTTGTCACGGATGGAGTGTGGAAAGGAGCAGGGCGACCAAGTGCAGCTTGGACCGGGGTTCATTGGAGGAACTAAAAACACAGACTTGGTAAACTCACATAACTCTCTAACAAAACCAACAACAGGACTGACCGACAAAGACGTGGAACAAAAAGACAGGGTGACATTACCAAAGACAGGAACAGAAACCTGTGTTATTGTCAAATATTGTTTGTTTTTTAATCTCCATCGCGGACTGGACGTGATACGGAGGCAGTATCACTGCGCATGCGCACTATGGATCCGATGCGAATAGTCCTCTTCTCTTCTTGACTGACAATGAATGTGATAGTTTAATACATTCAGCAAATAACAAAATGCGTATTACAGGTCGGTCATATTTTATTTCACAACACTTTGCCTTGTTCATTTCGTCTCTGCTGTTCACTTCAAACACGCTCCGTACGGACGCAATGCTCTTGTATCAGACGCTTGCTCGATCACCTGCTCGTTTGCTGTCACAATGTACCCTACCCAAATCCGAAACATTTGTTGCGGATCCGAGTCACAACGAGGGGCAAGTTTTGGTTTCCAAGGGTGTTTTTATTCCTCTTCAACTTCTCTCCCATACAGAGCCGCCTTTTTCACATGTCCGCACGTCACCTAACGGATCGCGGTGGTGCCTTTATGGGCAGTCGGAGAAATCAACGCCAACAAAAAAAATACATCTAGCCTATTGAAGACCATACCAAAGACTATAAAAATGGGACCCATTGCCTCCCTGCTTGGCACTCAGCATTAAGGGTTGGAATTGGGGGGTTACATCACCAAATGATTCCTGAGCGCGACGCCGCTGCTGCTCACTGCTCCCCTCTCCCCCAGGGGATGGATCAAAATCACACGGGGGTGGGCCAAATGCAGAGGACAAATCTCACCACACCCAGATGCGTGTGTGACAATCATTGGAACTTAAAAAATAAATAAATAAATAAATAAATAAATAAAATCAAAATAAAAAATTGGGGTGCGTATTATACATGGGTACAGGCTTTTTCCCAGCATCAACATGCCATTTTTAGGGTGCGTATTATACATGGGGGCGCATGATACATGGAAAAAAACGGTAGTACCAATGCTGCTCTGTTAATGTTTCGAGTAAATCTACGGATCGATATAGAAGGGAAACATAGGTAAGTAGTAGGGGTGTAACGATTCATCGATACACATCGATTACTCGATATAATGCTCTTGGCATCGATGCTAAACGTGTTTGACCTCGGACATTAGACGCGACTTTATTTTGAAATCCAGTTCATTGTTGCTTGCGTCCTCTTTCCGGGAGCAGTGAGCGACGTGTTGTGAGCAGAGCAGGCACGTAAAAGGGGAGTCGACAACTAGTACGCGGCTCCTGGGCTGGTGCTATGGCTAGTGTCCAAAAATACGAGAAAATTTGCTCCCCTTTAGGCTTCAAGTCATTCGTTTGGAAGCACTTTGGATTCCAAAGACAAGATGGCTCAACGGGCAAGACACGTGCAGTTTGTAAATCCTGCCATGGGGTGATCAAATATTCAGGGACCACAAATCTCTATATTTATATTTAAAGAAAAAACACGACATCAAAGTTCAGTGTTAAAATAAGCACTTTGTATACTACAATACTCTTGTAATTTCCTAAATAAAGAGTTTGCAGTACCTTGTTGATTTTGCGTATGAATTGTTATAAATCAGGATATTGTTCTATATTTTTTATTAAAAAAAAAAAAAAACGACCGTAGAGCACTATATCGCGATGTATCTTGAATGAATCACAGCAGGCTTTAAGATATCGGCAAATATCGTATTGTGATTCTTTGTATCGATATGATATCGTATCGTGACAAAACCCGTGATTTACACCCCTAGTAAGTAGTACCAATGCGTTAGATCCAACTTTAATCAGTTCCGATCGTTTTATACGAGATCGTTTGAGAAACGCGATTGTTTACACTTTGCTGAGGCTCATGGGAGATTGCGAGCTGAGGCTCATGGGTTTTTGCGGATGGCTAATGCTATAACGATAGCTGCTATACGCAGCAAGCTATTTCATGTCAAAATAGGCTGCTCTGTTAATGTTTCGAGTAAATCTACGGATCGATATGGAAGGGAAACATAGGTAAGTAGTACCAATGCGTTAGATCGAACTTTAGTCAGTTCCAATCATTTTATAGGAGATCGTTTGAGAAACGCGATTGTTTACAGAAGGCTCGTTGGTTATTGGCTAGTGGGTGCATACCGCAACCCTAGTCAACCTCAGTTTGTTGCAGTATAGCTTCTATTTTATGCGGCTTATAGTCCGGTGCGCCTTATATATTGGCAAAGTTTTAAAATGGGCCGTTCATTGAAGGTGCGCCTTATGACCCGGTGCGCCTAATAGGGCGCAAAATACGGTAATTTATATATCGTTATATGGGCCTGTAGAATATTTTGAAGTGCAAGCGCCGTCAGCGGCGCGCACCCATTGTTGACAAAGGACGATCGATGGATTTAATGAATTGGAGTGACACAGATGGTTTTACACCAGCTCAGTGGCCTAGTGGTAGAGTGTCCGCCCTGAGACTGGAAAGTTGTGGGTTCAAACCCCGGCCGGGTCATACCAAAGACTATAAAAATGGGACCCATTGCCTCCCTGCTTGGCACTCAGCGTTAAGGGTTGGAATTGGGGAGTTAGATCACCAAATGATTCCCGAGCGCGGCATCGCTGCTGCTCGCTGCTCCCCTCTCCCCCAGGGGATGGAATAAAATCACACGGGGATGGGTTAAATGCAGAGGACAAATTTCACCACACGCAGATGTGTGTGTGACGATCATTGGGAATTTAATCTTTAATCTTATAAACGTGTTATTCATGGAATAGTTATTTGAATAACTCTGAAATTTACGTCAGGGCCATTCTCAGCTCTTCGTTTGTGTTTGTCACGTTAGCATACCTATCATTTAGCCTGTTGTTGCTCGTTCATGACTGTTCTTGGTGTTGGATATTGTCGAATAAATTGCCGCCCAAAATGCGACTTATACTCCGGAGCGACTTATATATGTTTTTTTTCTTCACTTTTTTGGGCATTTTATGGCTGATGCAACTTGTACTCCGGAGCGACTTACAGTCCGAAAATTACGGTACATCTGAAACAAATGATTATAACAATATATTCGAGAGAAAGAGCATGTTATTTTGCCTCATTCAAATAATGCAAAACCTGTCTATCACATCTTAATATCTGAACATTTAAAGATGTAAACTAAAGTGCAATCACATTTGTAAATGAATGGCTTCTGGTTTTTGAAATGTAAATAAACCAATTTACTGTGATAAAACAACAAAATTGCAATAACTGCATTAACCATCAAAGTGAAGCCTAACTGTAACTACCGTAATTTTCGGACTATAAGTCGAGGAGCTGAGAACCGGCCTGACGTAACATTCAGAGTTATTTAAAAAAACTATTACATAAATAACACATTTATAAAACCATCTGTGTCACTCCAATTCAATAAATCCATCGATCGTCCTTTGTCAACAGTGCCGTGTGCCGCACCGCAGTATAAATTATTCCACAGGCCCATACAACGATATATAAACTATATGTTATATAACTATCACATAAACAACAATATTATCAAACCATTTGCGTCACTCCAAATCATTAAATCCATCGATCAAATTTCTCGTTTTTTATCGATCGCCCCTTGTCAACAATGCCGTGTGCCACGCCGCAGTTCAAATTATTCCACAGGCCCATACAACGATATATAAACTCTATTTTAAATAACTATCACATAAACAATATTATCAAACCATTTGTGTCACTCCAAATCATTCAATCCTTCGATCAAATTTCTCGTCTTTATGTCAACAACGCCCCGCGTGAGCAGCTGACGTCAGCCTTGTCGGTCAGTTGCGACTCCTTTTATTCCACAGATGTAGTATATAAATATATTGTAGCGTTAACAAAGTACAAGGGAAGACCTGGGTTTGGTAAACGGCCCTTTATTTAACAAAAGAAGAGTTCAACGAGCCAACAACTATGAACTGTAACGATAAAACATATAGAAGTTGCTACACAAAATAAAATATACGTATATCAAATAACTATAACAAAAATAACAATTATTTCCAAACCTTCTGCGTCACTCCTAATCATTAAATCCTTCAAACTCTTTGCCCTCCGTGTCACTTTCAAACAAAGCCGCGACTGATGCCGGTAGTACGCGAGTCCCTTCGTCATCTCCGTCGCTGACGTCAGACTTCTCGTCAGTTTCCGTTAGAATTATTCCCGTTTTTCTAAATCCTGACAGAATGATTTTGGGTGTAACCGAAGCCCACGCTTTGTCGATCCATCCAGTGACGTCCAGGAATGTTGCACGTCGCATTCTCCCGGTTGCCGTGAAGCTGTGTTCTCCGTCCACCATCCACTGCTCCCACAGGTTACGCAGAACTGCTTTAAAGCTCCTATTCACGGAGACGTCTAGTGGCTGAAGTATTTTAGTACAGCCTCGAGGGATGATGGCAGGTATGGAGTTGAGGCTTTTTAATTTCTCTTTTATCTGTGCCGTGATACGTATGCGCTCGCATGCTGTACATCATAAGCAGAGCTTTGTTCGCTCTGAAGAAGCTCCGATTTTCGCCAATCCCTCACAAGTTTCTCACTAACTCCAAACTTTCTTTCTGCTGCTCGATTACTGTTTTCGGCTGCATATTTTACAACTTGAAGTTTGTCACCTGCAGAATATGAGTTTGTTTTTGGTGCCATTTTTGTTAAGCCCTTCCCAGTTGATGAGTCACGGCCAACGGTGGAATTTAGAGCGCCCTCATCCAGTTTTGTCTGAAAATAACAGGGGTTTTTTTTCAGCTGTAGTTTTTTGTTTTGTTTACTTGGTTGTTTCATCAAAGTCAAAGTCTGCTTTATTGTCAATTTCTTCAAATGCCAAGACACACAAAGAGATCAAAATTACGTTCCCATTATCCCACGGTGACAAGACATAGTACACAATATGCATACAAGTAAACACAAAAAAATAAAAACAAGAAGGCACAAACAATGAATAAATAAGAGTGATGAATAAATAATAAATAAACAAATAACATAATAAATACTAGAATTTTGCAATTTCTGGAGAAATTGCGTGTGAAGGCGAAATGTATGAATAACTTCTTCGGGGAATGCTGCAGAACGATGTTGAAATGTGTTGAATTACTTGAGAAATGTAGAATATTTGGAGAATTTGTGGTGAATTTAAAAGATGTGAAGTTTTTGGTAAGTTGTGGAATAGGGAGAAAAATGATGAACAGTTGAAAGTTGGAAAGGGTTGAATCGGTTGAAAAATGTAGAAATGAGAAGGGAATATGGAAATATTGGAGAATTGGGTGTGAATTTCAAAATAAAAGATATGAAGTTTTTGGTAAGTTGTGGAATAGGTAGAAAAATGATGAACAGTTGAAAGTTGGAATGGGTTGAATCGGTTGAAAAATGTAGAAATGAGAAGGGAAAAAGGAAATATTGGAGAATTGGGTGTGAATTTCAAAATAAAAGATGTGAAGTTTTTGGTAAGTGGGAAGTTGTGGAATAGGTAGAGAAAATGATGAACAGTTGAAAGTTGGAATGGGTTGAATCGGTTGAAAAATGTAGAAATTAGAGTAGAAAAACGAAATTTTAGAGAACTTTGGTTGAATTTCAAAATAAAAGATGTGAAGGTTTTGGTAAGTGGGAAGTTGTGGAATAGGTAGGCAAAAGATGAACAGTTGAAAGTTGGAATGGGCTGAATCGGTTGAAAATTGTAGAAATTAGAGGTGAAAAACGAAATTTTGCGAAATTTTGTCGGAATTTTTAACGTGAAAACGTGAAATTTTTGAATTTGGGAATTTTGGGAATGTCGAGAATCCTTCCGAATGTGATTAGAATGTGTTGAATGATGTGAATTTCAAATTGGAACGACGTAAATGTGAAATGTTGAATGTGCCATTAAGAATGAATGGGGAAAAATTGGTCGGAATTTGGGGAATTTTGCGGAATCGGAAAATTTTCGGAATGAGAAAAATACAAGCCACCCTTTCCTGAATATTTGGAATACGTGAAAAGTGGAATGGAGTGAATCGGGTGAATTTTGTGAAAGAAGAAGCGGGACAAAAAAGTGAGAAGAAAATAGAATAATAATATCTAGAATTTTGCAGTTTCTGGAGAAATTGCGTGTGAAGGCGAAATGTATGAATAACTTTTTCGGGGAATGCTGCCGAACGATGTTGAAACGTGTTGAATTACTTGAGAATATTTGGAGAATTTGTGGTGAATTTCAAAATTGAAAGTTTGGAATATTTGGTAAGTGGGAAGTTGTGGAATAGGTAGGCAAAATATGAACAGTTGAAAGTTGGAATGGGTTGAATCGGTTGAAAAATGTCGAAATTAGAGTAGAAAAACGAAATTTTGGAGAATTTGGTTGAATTTCGAATTTGGAATTTTTGGTAAGTGGGAAGTTGTGGAATAGGTAGGCAAAAGATGTACAGTTGAAAGTTGGAACGGGTTGAATCAGTTAAAAAATGTAGAAGTTAGAGCAAATGTTGAATCCCCATAGAGAGAATGAATGGGAAAATAAAAAAAAAGCAATTGCGCCAAAATCTTTCTAAATTTGGAACAAAACAAAAAAACGGCCTCAGGAGGTTCACTTTTGGGGTAAAAATGTTGAAACGGGTTAAATCGGACAAAAAACAAAAACGTTAGCGCAAATGTAGCCATTTGGGGCACTTAGTGTTGAAATAAGGTCACTTCCGGTTTGATTCGGGTCATTTCCGGTCCAATTTGGGTAACTTCCGGTTTATTTGGGTCACTTCCGGTTTAATATAGGTCACTTCCGGTTTAGCTGAGGTATTTTCCGGTTTATTTGGGGTCATTTCCGGCTAAAAAAGGTCACTTCCGGTTCATTTGGGGTCACTTCCGGTTTACCCGAGGTCACTTCCGGTCTATTTGGGGTCACTTCCGGTTTGATTTGGGTCACTTCCCGTTTATTTGGGTCACTTCCCGTTTAATTTGGGTCACTTCCGGTTCGTCTGGCGAATGTTCGATCGCTGGACTCGTCTGCTACTCCTCCCCCGGATAGAAAGCATCGGAAGCGGTGTGCGAGGACGCAGAAGAGGGGCAAGCGCGGAAGCGTCCGGGCCAGGCTAGCGGCCGACCCAACTCGACCAGCCGTGCCTTCCATTCGTCTGGCGAATGTTCGATCGCTGGACAACAAAATGCATTACATTCGACTGCTGAGATCTACGAACCGGACAATGAGTAACTGCTGTGTGCTCGTGTTCACTGAGACTTGGTTGACTCTGCTGTGCATCTGGAGCAGCTAGCGTGCCATCGAGCGGATCGGGCCATTGTAAAGGCGCTTTCAAAGCCGTCCCCCTCCCCCATCTTGGACTTTCTGACCATATCACTGTTATGCTTTTGCCTGCATACAGACAAATGGTGAAAGCATCCAGGCCGGTTCGCAAGCGGGTTAGAGTGTGGCCTGAGGGTGCCTCTGATGTGCTTCGAGACTGCTTTGGCTCTACTGACTGGGACATGTTTAAGCAGGCGGCCACTTGCAATGATCGGACGCACATAGAGGAGTATACTGACTCAGTTTCCTCTTACGTCGAAGTGCATTGATGAAGTGACCCACTCGAAATACATCGTCACTCGGGCTAACTGGAAGCCGTGGCTGACTGGGCCTGTCCTCAGGCTGCTGAGGGCCAGGAACAAAGCCTTCAGAGCGGGGGATGAGGCTGGCTTGAGGGCAGCGAGGGCCGACCTGTCCCGGGGCATCAAGGAGGCGAAAAGGGCGTACTCTTGCAGGATTACCGCCCACTTCAAGGACAGCAAGGACGCACGGAGCCTTTGGCAGGGCATTCAGACCATCACGGACTACAAGCCCGCACCGCAGAGCTGTGAGGGCGACATCCGTCTGCTCAACGATCTCAATCGCTTCTTTGCTCACGTCAACGCTCAGAACAGCACTTGCCCGCTGAAGGCCCCTCCTCCTCCACAAGAGCAGCCCCTGTACCTCTCTGCTGCTAACGTGAGGAGGGCACTTGCCGCTATCAACACTCGTAAGGCGGCGGGCCCTGACAACATCCCGGGTCGAGCGCTGAAGGACTGCGCTCGGGAGCTGATGGATGTCTTCACAGACATCTTCAACATTAAAGATTAAAAGATTAAAGTCCCAATGATTGTCACACACACATCTGGGTGTGGTGAAATTTGTCCTCTGCATTTAACCCATCCCCATGTGATTTTAATCCATCCCCTGGGGGAGAGGGGAGCAGTGAGCAGCAGCAGTGCTGCGCTCGGGAATCATTTGGTGATCTAACCCCCCAATTCTGACCCTTAATGCTGAGTGCCAAGCAGGGAGGCAATGGGTCCCATTTTTATAGTTTTGGTATGACCCGGCCGGGGTTTGATACCCACAACCTTTCAGTCTCAGGGCGGACACTCTACCACTAGGCCACTGAGCTGCTTTCCCTGCAGCAAGCTGTGGTCCCTTCGTGTTTCAAGGCTGCCACCATCGTACCTGTGCCGAAGAAACCTGCCCCGTCCTGCTTCAATGACTACCGCCCCGTGGCACTGACGCCCATCATCATGAAGTGCTTTGAGCGGCTTGTCATGGACCACATCAGATCCATTCTACCCCCCACCATAGACCCCTTCCAGTTTGCGTACCAAGCCAAACGGTCCTCTGAGGATGCCATCTCCTCCGCCCTCGAGTCGGCCCTCACCCACCTGGAGAGTAGGGAGTCGTTTGTGAGATTGCTGTTTGTGGACTTCAGTTCTGCCTTCAACACCGTTGTGCCACAATGACTCATCTGCAAACTCGCCAAGCTGGGCCTCAGTACCTACCTTTGCAACTGGCTACTAGACTTCCTCAGTCAGAGACCTCAGGTGGTACGTGTTGGCGACAAGATCTCCGCCAGCATCACGCTGAGCACGGGGGCCCACCAAGGCTACGTGCTCAGTCCGCTGCTCTTCACCCTGCTGACGCATGACTGCGCTGCGAGCTACAGCACCAACCGCATGGTGAAATTTGCTGACAACACGACTCTGGTGGGTCTCATCACCAAGGGCGCCGAGACTCAGTACAGGTTGGAGGTTGACCTTCTGACCACGTGGTGCAAGGACAACAACCTTCTGCTGAACGTCAACAAGACCAAGGAGATTGTTGTTGACTTCCGGAAGGGTCACACCCAACACCGACGGTGCTGTGGTGGAGAGAGTGAGCAGCACCAGGTTCCTGGGGGTGCACATCAGTGAGGATCTCTTCTGGTCCACCAACACCGCATCACTAGCGAAGAAGGCCCAGCGCCGCCTGTACTTCCTGCAGAAACTCAGGCGAGCGTGTGCTCCTCCGGCCGTCATGACTACATTTTACCGTAGCACCATTGAGAGCCTCCTCTCCAGTTGTATTGCTGTTTGGGGTGGTAGCTGCACTGACTACAACATGAAGGCCCTCCAGCGCATAGTGAACACAGCTGGTAAGATTATTGGTGCTTCACTCCCCTCCTTGAAAGACATTTACACCTCCCATCTCACCCGCAAGGCAACCACGATTGTGAGTGATGTGAGTCACCCCGCTCACTCTTTGTTCGATCTTCTGCCCTCTGGAAAGAGGTACAGGAGCCTGTGCTCCCGCAGCACTAGACTCACCAACAGCTTCATACTCCAGGCCGTTAGGGTCCTGAACTCTCTACCCCCTTCTGCGTAGCGTCCTGTACTTTTGCGCTATATTCTGACTGTCTGCTGTATGCACACTTGCTCCATTTTGCTTCTCTTATTTATTGTGTAATTGTTTATTTATTATTTATTCATCACTCTTATTATTCATTGTTTGTGCCTTCTTGTTTTTATTTTGTGTTGTTTGCTTGTATGTAGGTCGTGTACTATGTCTTGTCACCGTGGGATAGTGGAAACTTAATTTCGATTTCTTTGTGTGTCTTGGCATGTGAAGAGATTGACAATAAAGCAGACTTTGACTTTGAAAATCGCGAGGAGGAGGAATATGTGTCTACATCCGTGACGAATGGTGCCGGGACTCTGTAGTTGTATGCAAGCACTGCTCGCCACTGGCGGAGTTTGTGATCATTAAGTGCCGTCCTTTTTACCTGCCAAGGTAATGCGATTCTGCTAGTCGCGGTATACATCCCGCCTTCCAACATTGAAGGCGACAGGATCACGGCTCTTAGTGAACTGTACCAAGCTGTCAGTGAACAACAGACGGCGCACCCTGATGGTTTCACCATCTTCGCTGGGGATTTTAATCATGCTAACCTAAAGTCTGTTTTTCCGAGGCTTCACCAGCATGTTAATTTTCCAATATGTTTCTGGACCTGGTCTACACTACACATAAAGGAGCTTTCAAAGCCATCCCCCTCCCCCATATTGGACTTTTTGACCATATCACTGTTATGCTTATGCCCGCATACAGACAAAGAGTGAAAGCATCCAGGCCAGTTCGCAAGCGGGTAAGAGTGTGGCCCGAGGGTGCCTCTGATGCGCTTCGAGACTGCTTTGGCACAACTGACTGGGAGATGTCTAAGTAGGCAGCAACTTGCAACAATCAGACGGACATAAAGGAGTATACTGACTCTGTTTCCTCTTACATCACGAAGTGCATTGATGATGTGACCCACACAAAATGCATCGTTACTCGGGCTAACTGGAAGCCATGGCTGACAGGGGCTGTCCTCAGGCTGCTGAGGGCCAGGGACAAAGCCTTCAGAGCTGGGGATGAGGCTTGCTTGAGAACAGCGAGGGCCGACCTGTCCCGGAGCATCAAGGAAACAAAAAAGGCATTCTCTTGCAAGATCACCGCCCACTTCAAGGACAGCAGGGACGCACGGAGCCTATGGCAAGGCATTCAGACCATCACGGACTATAAGCCTGCGCCGCAGAGCTGTGAGGGCAACATCCGTCTGCTCAACGATCTGAACCGCTACTTTGCTCGCTTCGACGCTCAGAACAGCACTTGGCCGCAGAAGACCCCTCCCCCTCCACACGAGCAGCCCCTGTGGCTCTCTGCCGATAGCGTGAGGAGGCCGCTTGCCGCTATCAACACCCGTAAGGCGGCGGGCCCAGACAACATCCCAGGTCGAGCGCTGAAAGACTGCGCTGAGGAGCTGATGGGTGTCTTCACAGACATCTTTAACATTTCCCTGCAGCAGGCCATCGTCCCATTGTGTTTCAAGGCTGTCACCATCGTACCTATGCCGAAAACACCTGCTCCGTCCTGCTTCAATGACTACCGCCCTGTGTCACTGACACCCATTATCATGAAGTGCTTTGAGCAGTTTGTCATGGAGCACATCAGATCCATTTCCCCCCCCACCATAGACCCCTTCCAGTTTGCGTACCGAGCCAAACGGTCCTCTAAGGATGCCATCTGCTCTGCCCTCCACTCAGCCCTCATCCACCTGGAGAGAAGGGACTCGTATGTGAGATTGCCGTTTGTGGACTTCAGTTCTGCATTCAACACCATTGTACCACAGCCACTCATCTGTGAACTCGACAAGCTGGGCCTCAGTACCTACCTCTGCAACTGGCTACTGGACTTCCTCTGTCAGAGGCCTCAGGTAGTACGTGTTGGCGACAATATCTCCGCCAGCATCACGCTGAGCACGGGGGCCCCACAAGGCTCAGTCCGCTGCTCTTCACCCTGCTGACGCATGACTGCACTGCAACTTATAGCAGCAACCGCGTGCTGAAATATGCCGACGACACGACTCTGGTGGGTCTCATCACCGAGGGTGACGAGACTCAATACAGGTCGGAGGTCGACCTTCTCGCCATGTGGTTCAGGGACAACAACCTTTTGCTGAACGTCAACAAGACCAAAGAGATTGTTGTTGACTTCTGGAAGGGTCACACCCAACACCTGCCACGGACCATCGACGGTGCTGTGGTGGAGAGAGTGAGCAGCAGCAGATTCCTGGGGGTGCACATCAGTGAGGGCCTCTCCTGGACCACCAACACTGCATCACTGGCGAAGAAAGCTCAGCGCCGCCTGTTCTTCCTGCGGAAACTCAGGGGAGCTAGTGCTCCTCCGGCCGTCATGACTACATTCCACCGTGGCACCATTGAGAGCGTCCTCTCCTGTTGTATCACTGTTTGGGGTGGTAGCTGCACTGAATACAACATGAAGGCCCTGCAGCGCATAGTGAACACGGCTGGTAAGATTATTGGTGCTTCACTCCCCTCCCTGAAGGACATTTACACCTCCCATCTCACCCACAAGGCGACCACGATTGTGAGTGATGTGAGTCACCCCGCTCACTGTTTGTTTGATCTTCTGCCCTCTGGGAAGAGGTACAGGAGCCTGCGCTCCCGCACCACCAGACTCACCAACAGCTTCATTCTCCGGGCTGTTAGGATCCTGAACTCCCCCCCCCCCTTCTGCGTAGCGTCCTGTACTTTTGCGCTATATTGTGATTGTCTGCTGTATGCACACTTGCTCCATTTTTGCTCCTCTTATTATTGTTATTTGTTTATTTATTATTTATTCATTGCTCTTATTTATTCATTGTTTGTGCCTTCTTGTTTTTACTTTTTGTGTTTACTTGTATGTATATTGTGTACTATGTCTTGTCACCGTAGAATAGTGGGAAACGTAATTTTGATGTCTTTGTGTGTCTTGACGTGAACAAATTGACAATAAAGCAGACTTTGACTTTGACTTTAACTTTGAATAAACAGAAAAGACAGACCTAAGCTGGAAGGTTTGATGAGTATATCCAGCACATCATAGAAGGGCAAAGATTTCATCTGCACATCAGGGTGAACAGGTGGTATTTGAGGTGCAGAGTCCTGGAGATTCATGTTGGTTCCTGTTGAAGGGTTGCTTTACCGGTCAACAGTTGACGTCTGCTACAGCAATGAATCCTGCAGAGATATTAGTGTTCACACATATCAAACAAGCGGAACAGTAAAATGGTTGTCCATGGCTATGTTATCTTTGAAAAAAAAAATTTCTAACTGAGCTTATTTTAAACATAGAAAGACATCCCCAAAAAAATCAGCCTTTGACTCATGATGCAAATGTCTCCTTTGGTATGGAAGTACAAATTTATCCATCCATCTCACCCATCCACCCCTTATCAAGGGTAGGGTAACGAGGGCAGCTGGCTTCCGCAGCTAAGCCTAAACTTACCTCTCCCCAAACTCTTCGTTCAGCTCATCCCGGGGGATCCCCAAGGTGTTCCCAGGCCAGTTGGGAGACATGGTTTCTCCAGCGTGTCCTGGGTGAACCCAGGGGCTTCCTTCCAGAGTGGGACATGTGCAGAACACCTCCCTGGGGTGGGATCCAGAAAGCATCCTAACCAGACGCCTGAGCCACCTCATCTGGCTCCTCTCGAGGAGGAGCAGTGGTTCGACTCTGAGTGCCACGCAGATGACAACGTTTTTCATACTATCTCTAAGGGAGTGCCCGGACATCTTGCGGAGGAAACTCATTTCGGCTGCTTGCATGCGGTATCTTGTTTTGTTCACGACCCACAGCTTGTCCCCATCGGTGAGGGTAGGAAAGTAGATTGACCGATAAATCGTAAGCTTCGCTTTTCGGCTCAGCTCCTTCTTCACCACGACAGACTGGTACAGAGTTTGCATCACAACAGGTGCTGCACCAACGCCTCGGCTGCTCTTATTCTGACCATAGAAGTTATGAACAGAATTGTGACAAATTTTCACTGCTACGTGGACGACACCCAGCTCTATGTCTCCTCCAAACCCCCTTTCAGCCTCCCACCCTACTCCTTCTTTGCGTGCCTTCAAGAAATTAAATCCTGGTTCACCTCAAACTTCCTTAAACTAAACAGTGACAAAACTGAGGTAGTCCTCAAAGCTTCCCTCAACAAACAACCCAGTTTTATATTCACCACTGACAACTCCTCGGTTTCCCTTTCCCCGCAGGCTAAAAGCTTGGGTGTCGTCCTCGATAGCACCCTATCATTCAGCACCCACATAAACAATATAATCCGTTCTGCCTATTTCCACCTCCGTAACATCAATCGCCTCCGTTCATCACGCATTCCAAACAACGCTGCTATCCTGATCCACTCTCTTGTCACCTCCCGTCTGGATTATTGCAACTCCATCCTTGTCGGTCTCCCCCACAAACTCTTCCATAAATTGCAGCTGGTCCAGAATGCTACTGCTCGCATAGTCACCAGAACCCCTGTCCACCATCACATCACTCCTGTTCTACACCAACTCCACTGCCTTCCTATAAAACAGCACATTGACTGTCAAATTATCCTCCACACATTCAATCCATCCATAACCTCGCCCCTCCATACCTGTCAGACCTCCTCCACATAAACATTCCCACCCGGTCTCTCAGGTCTGCCTCCACTATCACCCTCACTGTCCCCACATTTCGTCGGTCGACTATGGGGGCCAGAGCCTTCCGTTTCTCTGCCCCTCGCCTCTGGAATTCTCTCCCCCCAGACATCAGAAACATTGACTCCATCCATATGTTTGCATCCCACCTCAAAACCCGCCAGTTTTGGCAGGCATATGCCTGAACTCATCACTCTGCTGCAGATGTTTCTTTGCCTTTAGACTCGCTTTTCTATTTTCGTTTAATTGTGCATGTTATTTTCTGTCTGTACGGCGACCTTGAGTGCCTTGAAAGGCGCCTTATGAATAAAATGTATTATTATTTATTAATAATATTACTTCCGCTCACCACCCAGCCACCAATGGACTTGCTGAGCATTTTGTACAGACATGTACGTACATTCCATGAAATCGAGTGGAGGGGAGAAAGTGCCTCTGCGACAGAAAATTGCACATTTCTGATGGCTTACAGGAACAGTACACACCCCACAACTGGTCAGTCACCTGCAATGTTGTTCATGGAAAGAAACCCAAGGTCACATCTGGATCTACTGAGGCCTGACATCCGTCAAATAGGGTTGCCACCTAGGTCTGACAAAAATCCTGTCACTTTTGACATCGAATCGACCGTTTTGTTTGTAAGCAATGGCACCCTTTGCACATCCCAAGATAAAAATCACCCTTCTACGCTGCAATTGTATAGCTCGAATGCTTTCATTGCTTTATTTAACAGCAGGCCTTTATTTTTTTGTTCGACATTTTTTTGTTGTGGACACCTGGGGGCCGTATTGGGGGGGTAAAAGGAGGGGGGGAATAAATGATCACCGTATTTTCCGCACTATAAGTCGCAGTTTTTTCATAGTTTGGCCGAGGGTGCGACTTATATTCAGTAGCAATTTAGGTGTGAAATGATTGACACATTATATCATTTCACATGTTATTTTCACATTAAACAGCATGAGGGCAATCTAGGACTGTGGAATGATTGGAATTGCAACTGACGAGTCTGACGTAAGCCACATAGAAGAGGAAGCGCTGCATCGTTTATTTCTGGGGTTAGCTGAGTTGATCATAAGTGACAGAGGATAAAGATTTCGTTGGCTTTACAGTAATCCCTCGCTACTTCGTGGTTCATCTATCGCGGACTCCGTGCATTGCGGATTTTTATGAAAACAAATATTGCGGATATACTTGGTGCATCGCAACTTTTTGTAGCGTCACTTTGACCGCGGGGCTTTCTCTGTCCATATGACTTTACAGCACACTATTGGCCAGTAGGAGACCAATGGGAAAATGTTGATCTGTATCCCTGCCAATGATTGGCCTAGAGCTGTAAGAGCAACTCTCACCAGGCTTCATCTCAATCTTCTGCTACTTATCGACTCCACTTCATTTTTTGTCAGCAGAATCAGCAGCATCTCTGATTCGCGCTTCGTTTTGTTGTCCAGGGATGAGAATGGCAAATGTAAAAAAGGACGGAAAAGTAGCGGGGGGGTGGGGATTATGAAGATTTGTTCTTTAAAGATATCATGACAATAGCCTAACATTAGCTTACATGTAACATGTTACTTTCTAAACCCACATGCTTGTAAAAGTAAAACCGTAGCTTTGTGTTTTTTTGTTTCGATGTGTTTCTTTAATGTTCCCAGCGCCGCAACCTCCATAACTAATCATATCTTGACAGGCGGGCCACTCCCCCCCCATATATAAAGAAAATAATTTTCCAACAGATTTACACAGTTCACGAAAATAATACTTTAGACGGAAAAAAACATGGAAATCCGCGGATCCGCGGAAAATTCTCATCCCTGGTTGTCACAAACGAGGCAGGACAACCAAATGCAACACGGGCTCTTTATTTGGGGAAAGTTTAAAGGAATCAAGGGGGGCTGGGATGCTGGCAGAGTACGACTACGAGGCAAGCTGACAAGCCGGTCAGGGAGCTTGCGTCATGCGTCATTGAAGCAGAAGGGCATAGCATTTTGAAGCTATTTAAAAAGTATTTAAAGATACAATAAAGTGTTTAAAAGTATGATAAAGGTTTAAAAATAAAATTTAAAGTCTTACCGGGATTTTCCATGCATAATGCACAAAATCTAACTAATTTATTGTCCTAAAATCTGGGGTGCGCATTGTGCATGGGTACAACAATTTTTGAAGAAAATCTCCCTCGAAATAAAACTTGAAATCCCCTTTCTTCTTGTTTGTTGTCAATCGCGCATCGCATTCAGACATCCTGCCCAACACAGTCAGTAAAATTCATAATTGACGACACATCGTTTGATGCGATGGTGCAATCCTTGATGGTGTGTTATTGTCAAATATTGTTTCTTTTTTAATCTCCATCGCAGACCGGATATCATACGGAGGCCGCCATGACAGTATGCGCAGAACGGATGCGCAAGACACGTCAATCGCGCATCGCATTCAGCCATCTTGCCCAAAACACTTAGTCAGCAAAATTCATACTTGACGACACATCGTTTGATGCGATGGTCCAATCCTTGATGGTGTGTTATTTCAAATATACTTTGTTTTTTAATCTCCATCACAAACCGGATATCATACGGAGGCCGCCATTACAGATGCGCAGAACAGATGCGCAAGACACGTCAGCTATATAAAGAGCGAGAGTTCAGTTCTCTACCTAAATGCGGATTACAGGTAATATTTTATTTCACAACACTTTGCCTTGTTCCTTTCTTCTCTGCTGTTCACTTCAAACACGCTCCATACGAACACGATGCTCTCGTATCAGACGCTTGCTCGATCACCTGCTCGTTTGCTGTCACAATGTACCCGACACAAATCCGGAACATTTCTTTGCTATCAAGTTTGCTAGCGCATGCGCAGTGATACTGACCGGCATAGACATGCCCTTTTTAGGGTGCGTATTATGCATGGGGGCGTATTATACATGGAAAATTACAGTATGTGGATGCCGTCGCGCAGAGCCGTGACATGCTTACACTTTAAAATGACGAGCCGGTCAGCGAGCTTGCGTCATGCGGGCATCTTGTTACACAGCAGGTCAGGCAAACAAGAATCAGGTGGCAGGCGTGCATGTCAAACCAGACAAAACGGTGAGGACTGACGTTAGCAGTTCCGTATTGGCGACGCGTGCCTCAGAGGCACGGAGGGCGCGTGAGCCAACCAGCAGGGCGAGAGCCGAGATGTGACACAGCCGCGCACGAAGGAAAAATGCATCGTCGTGCAGAAACAGTCGGGACAACGGCAATGAGCACTAATAGCGCAGGGCATGCCTCTGAGCAATGTGCGGATGCCCTCATCCTGGGCTGCAGGGGCGCATCAGCCAGTTAACATGGCAAGAGGAGAGCGGGGCTGTGACACGTTTACAGTTTAAAATGTTTGAAAATACAATAAAGTGTTTAAAAATAAAATTATAAATGTCTTGTGCGGATGCCCTTGCGCTGGGCTGCAAGGGCACATCAGCCGGTCAGCACGGCAAGAACAGAGCATTTTAAAATGTTTAAAAAAAGTGTTTACAATACAATAATGTATTTAAAAGTAAAATAGAGTGTAAACAATTAAATTATAATAGTCTTGTGCGGATGCCCTCGCGCTTAATTGTAAAAAAAACAATGGTTACTACTTCACGGATTTTGCCTATCACAGGTTCTTTTTGGAACGTAACTGCCGTGAAAAATGAGGGTTCACTGCAATGATTTGGAGTGACACAGATGGTTCAATAAACTTGTTAGCACAGGGGTCTCAAACTCAATTTACCCGGGGGCCGCTGGAGTCAGAGTCTGGGTGAGGGGACTTCAGCATCGTCAGTCTATTAAGTTTCTTGAAGAAACTGATGCAGATAACCAGGACTTATGTTATCACTCCAATGTCCGCTGGTTAAATTTGGGGAAAGTGTGTCAACGAGTGTGGGAGCTCAAACAAGATATCTCATTTTTGGAGCTACTTGAGAAAGCTGACAATTTTCCTCAGCTGAGTGACACAGATTGGCTTTGTGATGCTGTGGACATACTGACATACATGAACGAACTTAACGTGAATCTACAAGGGAAAGACCAGTTTGTGCATGAAATGTACACAAACGTCAGAACATTCAAATCCAATCTCACCTTATTCTCAAGCAAATGTCAAACAAGTCATTTGCTCATTTCCCCACACTGGCGACAGTGTAAGAGGCCCCTCAACATGTGAAAAAATACAGGAAATTGCTGAATGACCTGCATGCAGAATTCTGCCATCGGTTCTCCGATATTGGAAAAATTGACAAGTCACTTCAGATGGTTTCATGACCCTTCACACAAGATCCTGAAACAGTGCAAAAAGAGTTGGAACTGGAACCGATTGATTTCCAATGTGACACTTTCATCAAGGAGAAGTTCAACTCTGTTTAACTAGATGTTTTCAGGTTCATTAAGTGCAGCCAAATTTCCAAACATCCAGAAGATGGCACAGAGGATGTTGGTGTTGTTTGGCTCTACGTATGTGTATGAACAGACTTTTAAGATGATGAACACCAATAAAGCACCTCATAGATCCCAGTTGAGTGATGAACACCTCAGACCTGTTCTGAGGATTGCCACAACAAAACTGACACCGGATTTAGATGGACTGGCAAAAACAACAACATTGTTCCCACTAAAAGTTAACATAGAATAGAATAGAATAATAATAATAATAATAATAATAATAATAATAATTCATTGAATCTGTGTAGCGCTTTTCAAGAACCCAAAGACGCTTACAGGGAACAAGGCAAAGACATACATGAGGGGGGGGGGGGCGACGGGGAGGAAACAATCAGATTAACTTAAGAAGAAGAAACCAGTTATGGGTAGGGGAGGTCATAAACTTGGGAGAAGAGCTAAGTTTTTAGACGGGACTCAAATCAATTCACTCAAATCATTCTCGTTATGAAAGATTTGATCACAAAACGTTTCCGTCTGTACGACTGGTTTTTGAATGCACCCCGCTTCAATGGCAGAACGCGGATGAATTTAAAGACATCAAATGAGAATAATCCTTTATAAAAATTAAAATTGACTGACGCAAACTTGAGTTCTTCATTTTTTATTGAAAACAACATAGTGCTGACGCCGTACGACATCGGTTTTTCGCTATAATTCGGTATAATTTGACGTAGTCCAAACTCACCCAAAGCTAAGGTTTCATGGGAATATTATTGTCATAATTGTCTGGACCATATATGATATTTGTTTAATGGTAGTTATTGATAGATCTTGAAGATGTCAAGTTATAGGTGCATATAACACGTTCATTGGAAGAGGGGAAGAGATGTTGTGTATTTTGGGCTAACTCAAATTCCGTAGTAGAAAAACCCCGGAAGTGGGATGGGCGCATTCTGTGTTGTTGTGGTACGCCCTGTGAACGCACTGTGAGTAAGTTATCATTCACGTTGTTGTCCGACCTATTCTTGCTATCTAAGAACCTGGAAAATAGTAAGGATATAACATATATCACGGGTCATTACGACGAGTTTGGTGGAGTTTTTACTGCTTCTTCCAACTCCTACCGCGCTGACTGTAACCTGACACTCTCTGGCTGCGTCTTGCCTCTTTTTTTTTTATTGTCGGACTCAGTGGACTCGGTCAAAATCAGCACTGAGTCCGAGTCCGGCAAAAATGACCAAGTCCGACCGAGTCCGAGTCCCCGAGTCCGAACAGAGTCCACAGCCCTGCTGGAGATGGGTGTGGAGTTGGGCGGAGACAATGCGTTCAAGGGTTTTGGAAAGGAATGAAAGGTTGGAGATGGGACGGTAGTTGAAGAGGTTGAGTGGGTCCAAGGTGGGCTTTTTGAGGATGGGGGTGATGGCTGCAAGTTTATAGACAGTGGGAAAGTGGCCAAGGGATAAAGACTGATTAAAAAGGGTGGTGAGGTAGGGGAGGAGGACAGGGAGGCAGGCCTTAGTTAAGGTTGTTAGAAGAGGGTCAAGAGAGCAGGTGGTTGTCTTGGATGAGGTAATGAATAGAATAGAATAGAATAGAATAGAATAGAATAGAATAGAATAGAATAGAATAGAATAGAATAGAATAGAATAGAATAGAATAGATCTTTATTTGTCATTGTCACATGTACAACGAAATTTAAAAAGTGCCAACCGATCCGCGCATGAGATTAAAAATAAATAGAATAAGTAGAATAAAAAGATTAAAAAACAAATACAAGCTAAAACCCACAGAAGAACATACACAGACATAATCATTTATGTTAAGATGCATTCAATGCGACTAAAAACTGTTGGCAAATCTGCTAATCCTTGACCTAATTGCTCTGTAGCGTCTGCTTGATGGCAACAGTTCAAAAAGGGAGTGGCCAGGGTGGGAAGTGTCCTTCAGAATGTTCTGTGTTTTTTTGAGACACCGGGTTCTGTGTAGGTCTTCCAGTGTGGGGAGAAGGCAGCCAATGATCTTCTGTGCTGTGTTGATGACCCCTTGGAGTTTTTTCCTCTGAGCAGCAGTGCAGCTGGAGTACCAAACACATATACAGTACGTTAAAGTGCTTTCTATGGAGCAGCGATAGAAGGACACCAGCAGTCTTTGTGTAATGCTGTGCCCCCTCAGCACCCTTAAGAAGTAGAGTCTCTGCTGGGCCTTTTTAAGCAGCTCAGAGGTGTTCACGCCCCAGGTGAAGTCCTCCTCGATGTGGACACCCAGGTAGCGGAAGGAGGACACTGCACTCCACAGCGGTGGAAGTCCAGATTGAGTTTGCGGATGACAGTACCAAGGGGCAAGAGGTAACAGATGAATAGGAGGGGGCCAAGAACTGAGCCTTGGGGGACCCCTTGTGTAACTGGGGAGAGGATGGATGTGTGACCGGAGAGAGAGATGAACTGGTTTCTGTTGGTGAGGTAGGAGGTGAGCCATCGAGTGCAGTGCCCTCAACACCTAGTTGGCGCAGCTTTTGGAGGAGGATGGAATGGTTCACAGTGTCAAAGGCTGCGCTAAGGTCAAGTAGTAGTAGGATGTTGAGAGTCTGCAGAAATGAGGAGATCGTTGGTGACTTTAACTAGAGCTGTTTCAGTGCTGTGAAGTGGGCGGAATCCGGACTGGAAGGGTTCATAGAGGTTGTTGGACTGGAGATCAGGGCTGTGGACTCGGTCGGATTTTTGCACCGAGTCAGAGTCCGGCCCCTTGGCCATGAGTCCGAGTCCGAGTCCGGCTGTCCATTTTTTCTGTTAATTCATCTGACTGCTTAGTCTTTATTCAAGGCTAATTTAGATCAAAATCTAAATAATTACAACAGTTTTGTGATGGCTTTGTCTTTATTAAACATATGAACGAATACAATAAACAGATACTTTCAAGTTTTAATCATTAATTACACCATTATAGCTCAGACATTTATCTAAACACAAATAATTAGTGACGACCCCTTATTTGGAAAGCGAAAAACCCATGTCGTACGGCGTCAGCACTATGTTTTTACTAGAAACATGAACTCACGTTTGCGTCAGTCAATTTTAATTTTTATAAAGGATTATTCTCATTTGATGCCATCCGCGTTCTGCCATTGAAGCGGACTGTAAGACCAGTCGTACAGACGGAACACTCATTCACTTCACCAAAACGCAACCATATAATTACGTGAGCTCTTTGCATAAACATCGATGCAAAGAAACTCCTCTTTTTGGGTACAGGCTACAAGGAGTATATATTACAAAGGAGACTTTCTACTTAATTGTGATCATTATTCATCCATCCATCCATTTTATTTTATTACTCAGGTATTTTCAAAGCAAATTAATATTGTTGCATTTATTAATTTGCTTTAACATGACAGCGCAATATAATTAAAAGCTGACACGATAGCAATGTCAAACGTGTTCATTTAAGAAAAAGCCACACACGTTTTGTGATCAAATCTTTCATAACGAGAATGATTTGAGTTGTCTGGACCATATATGATATTTGTTTAATGGTAGTTATTGATAGATCTTGAAGATGTCAAGTTATAGGTGCATATAACACGTTCATTGTAAGAGGGGAAGAGATGTTGTGTATTTTGGGCTAACTCAAATTCCGTAGTAGAAAAACCCCGGAAGTGGGATGGGCGCATTCTGTGTTGTTGTGGTACGCCCTGTGAATGCACTGTGAGTAAGGAATAAAGCAGTTATCATTAGCGTCGTTGTCCGACCTATTCTTGCTATCTAAGAACCTGGAAAATAGTAAGGATATAACATATATCACGGGTCATTACGGCGAGTTTGGTGGAGTTTTTACTGCTTCTTACAACTCCTACCGCGCTGACTGTAACGTGACACTCTCTGGCTGCGTCTTGCCTCTTTTTTTTTTATTGTCGGACTCGGTGGACTCGGTCAAAATCAGCACTGAGTCCGAGTCCGGCAAAAATGACCGAGTCCGACCGAGTCCGAGTCCCCGAGTCCGAACCGAGTCCACAGCCCTGCTTGTAAGTAAGAGTTAATGATCAAGTAAAAATTTGTGGAAAAAAAACATATAAGTTGCTCCTGAGTATGAATCGCCCCCCACCCAAACTATGAAAAAAAACGCGACTTAAAGTCCGAAAATTACGGTAAATAAAAATCTTCATGGAAAAAAAAAATGTTGGCGTTAATTTCAAAATTGAAAATTTTAACTTTTTGCAAGTGGAAAGTTGTAGAATCGGTAGGAAAAAGATGAACAGTTGAAAGTTGGAAAGGGTTGAATCGGTTAAAAAATGTTTAAGTTAGAGCAAATGTTGAATGCCTCATAGAGAATGAATGATAATTTAAAAAACAAATTTGCGCCAAAATCTTTTGAAATTGGAAACTACAGGTTCAAGAGGTTCACTTTGGAGTTCAAAAGTTGAAACTGATTGAATCGGACAAAAATTGTAAGTTAGAGCAAATGTTAAATTAGGTAATTACTGGTTTCATTTAGGGCACTTCTTGTTGAAATAAGGTCACTTCCGGTTTATTTGGGGAACTTCCGGTTTAATTTAGTGCACTTCCGGTTTATTTGGGGCACTTCTGATTCACTTCCTGTTAAAATTGGGGCACTTTTGGTTCACTTCATGGTCAAATTGGGTCACTTCCTTTTCATTTTGGGGCCCTTCCGGTAACGGATCTGTCATCGATAACGGCATATATAATTGGGTGTCATCCGCGTAACATTTAAAACTAATATTATATTTACGTATTACCGTTTTTTTCCGTGTATAATGTGTTAGGGTGGTGCTCACTCTAACTTATTTTGCAAGAACCACACTGGAGTCAAGCAAGTCATTTCAAACACCTGCAGGCGGAGAGTCCATTCATAGCTGTGCTTACAGCGATGGTCGAATGGAGGTCTGACTCAGGCCTCATCAGGTGCTTATTTATTGAGAGAAACAGAGTGGGGTTGAAAGTGGGGGTGTGGGAACACACAGGATAGGGTGAAGACGCTCCCCTGCTGATCAAAGCATAGCAGGGCGCCTTTTACGACTTTCTGTAAACAAAGCAACTTTGATTGCTTCCTCTGCGTCTAGTCAATCAGTTGAAAAGATCTTAGCACTTTGGTCAACTACTTTTGTCTAGACAGGATAAGCTAGTTAAATTATTACAGGTTATAATGCAACATAATCATACGATGAAGATATTCTGCAAACCCTAACATAATGCGCAAAATTTAACTAATTTATTGTCCTAAAATCTGGGGTGCGCATTACATGGGTACAAAAAAAATTAAAAAAATTTTTTTTAAATTTTTTTTTTTTTTAAATTTTTTTTTTTTTTACATTTTTTTTAAGTCATGGTACAACAAAACCAACAAGAGGACTGACTTGGAACAAAAAGACGGTGACATTACCAAAGACAGGAACTAGGGGTGTAAATCGCGGGTTTTGTCACGATACGATATAATATCGATACAAAGAACTACGATATGATATTTGCTGATATCTTAAAGCCTGCTGCGATTCATTCACGATATATCGCGATATAGTGCTCTACGATCGATATATTTTTTTTTTTAATAAAAAATATAGAACAATATCCTGATTTATAACAATTCATACGCAAAATCAACAAGGTACTGCAAACTCTTTATTTAGGAAATTACAAGAGTATTGCAGTATACAAAGTGCTTATTTTAACACTGAACTTTGATGTCGTGTTTTTTCTTTAAATGTGCGGCGAGATTTGTGCTCCCTGAATATTTGATCACCGCATGGCAGGATTTACAAACTGCACGTGTCTTGTCCGTTGAGCTATCTTTTCTTTGGAATCCAAAGTGCTTCCAAACGAATGACTTGAAGCCTAAAGGGGAGCAAATTTCCTCGTCTTTTTGGACACTAGCCATAGCACCAGCCCAGGAGCCGCGTACTAGTTGTCTCCCCTTTCATGTGCGTGCTCCGCTCACAACACAACACGCGCAGTGCGCTCCCGGAAAGAGGAAGCAAGCAACAATGAATTGGATTTCAAAATAAAGTCGCGTCTAATGTCCGAGGTCAAACACGGCGATATAAATCGATGTTTACGTTTAGCATCGATGCCAGTAAATCGTAGAGCATTATATCGATTAATCGATGTGTATCGATGTATCGTTACACCCCTAACAGGAACAGAAACCAAACAGACATCATGACATCATCCGACGGTGAGCGAGGGGCAGACAGGACTTAAATACAAAACACGTTACATTGATTGAGGTGACACAGGAAGGGAGGGGCGACGCGAACAGAAACTATTAGGTGTGTAAATCGCGGGTTTTGTCACGATACGATATAATATCGATACAAAGAACTACGATACGATATTTGCCGATATCTTAAAGCCTGCTGCGATTCATTCACGATATATCGCGATATAGTGCTCTACGATCGATTATTTTTTTTTAATAAAAAATATAGAACAATATCCTGATTTATAACAATTCATACGCAAAATCAACAAGGTACTGCAAACTCTTTATTTAGGAAATTACAAGAGTATTGCAGTATACAAAGTGCCTATTTTAACACTGAACTTTGATGTTGTGTTTTTTCTTTAAATATGCGGCGAGATTTGTGCTCCCTGAATATTTGATCACCGCATGGCAGGATTTACAAACTGCACGTGTCTTGTCCGTTGAGCCATCTTTTCTTTGGAATCCAAAGTGCTTCCAAACGAATGACTTGAAGCCTAAAGGGGAGAAAATTTCTTCGTCTTTTTGGACACTAGCCATAGCACCAGCCCAGGAGCCGCGTACTTGTTGTCGACTCCCCTTTCACGTGCCTGCTCTGCTCACAACACAACGCCGCGCACTTCTCCCTGCTCCCGGAAAAAGGAAGCAAGCAACAATGAACTGGATTTCAAAATAAAGTTGCGTCTAATGTCTGAGGTCAAACACGGCGATATAAATCGATGTTTACGTTTAGCATCGATGCCATTAAATCGTAGAGCATTATATCGATTAATCGATGTATCGTTACACCCCTAGAAACTATGGCAACCTAGACACATAGCAAAACTGGGGACGAGACATGACAAATCTCCCTCGAAATAAAACTTGAAATCACCTTTCTTCTTGTTTGTTGTCAATCGCGCATCGCATTCAGCCATCCTGCCCAACACACTTAGTCAGTAAAATTCACAATTGACGACCCATCGTTTGATGCGATGGTGCAATCCTTGATGGTGTGTTATTGTCAAATATTGTTTGTTTTTTAATCTCCATCACGGACCGGACGTCATACAGAGGCAGTATCACTGCGCATGCGCACTATGGATCCGATGCGCAGAACGGATGTGCAAGACACGTCAGCTATATAAAGAGCGAGAGTTCAGTTTTCTTCCTATTAGTTTCAATTCACAGTTTAATTAGCAGTTTCAATCAGCAAATAACAAAATGCGTATTACAGGTAATATTTTGCCTTGTTCCTTTCGTCTCTGCTGTTCACTTCAAACACGCTCCATACGACCGCAATGCTCTCGTATCAGACGCTTGCTCGATCACCTGCTCGTTTGCTGTCACAATGTACTCTACACAAATCCGAAACATTTGTTGCGGCTCCGAGTCATGACGAGGGGCAAGTTTTGGTTTCTAAGGGTGTTTTTATTCCTCTTCAACGTCTCTCCCATACCTCTCCCAGAGGCGCCTTTTTCACGTCCGCACGCTTTTTTCACATGTCCGCACTGAACGCGGTGGTGCCTTCATGGGCAGTCGGAGAAATCAACGCCAACAAAAAAAATACATCCAGCCTAGTTAAGACCATACCAAAGACTATAAAAATGCGACCCATTGCCTCCCTGTGTGTGTGATGATCATTGGGACTTTAAAAAAAAAATAAAAAATTGGGTGCGTATTATACATGGGTACAGACTTTTTTCCAGCATCAACATGCCATTTTTAGGGTGCGTATTATACATGTGGGCGCATTATACACGGAAAAAAACGGTAGTTAAATTTTGCGCATTATGCATAGAAAAACACGGTAAAAGAAATTTTCTGGATTCCTACTTAAAATATGGATTTATCGCCACAGGTGACTGACGCACCAAGCTCACTCTGCATAGTTTGTGGCGACAGGCTCGCTAACGAGGCAATGAGGCTTCAAAACTGCTTCGGCACATGGAGACGAAGCATCCTGCATAAAAAGACAAACCTTAACCACTTCGGTTGTCATTGCCTCTGATTACTGGCTGGTTTCTGAGAAACAAGCTCAGTGCTCTCACTAATTCAACGTAGTGGTGAGTTTTATTTTTATGACGTTTATACTTGTTTTTATGCCAGTCATATCATCTTATTTCATCGTATTTATCTATTTATTATAAATGTATTATTTATTCATATAAATGTATTATTTATTTATATAAAGGCCAGTCCGCGAAAATATTTCTGACACATAACCGGTCTGTGGCGCAAATAGGTTGGGGACCACTGAGGTAAAGGACACAATAGTTCGGTATGCCCGGGCCAACAGAGGCAAGCTGAATTACATGATCCTATCCTTGTCTTTGAGGACTACCAGAGGTAGTGGAACAGCGAAATAAGTACAAGGGAGTCATGTCGGAACTGTATGCGAGGGGATTAAAACCTGGTGTACGCTACCCAGCCAGTTTGCATATCAAGCTAAAGTCAGAGAAAATGAAAGACCTGGCCTCTGTGGCTGAGGCGGAGAATTACATCGCTTCCCTGCCATTCCCTGTCCCTGTGGGACACCACACGTAACATTATAGAGCTCAGAGGATGCATTGCCATGGACCACTCGGTGCGTCCTGTCTGATAGATAGGAATAGAACGAGCCTAGTGCTGACCCTGAAATACCAACACAACCTTTAAGATGCCCTAATAAAATATCGAAGTCTACAGTGTCGAAGGCAGCACTAAGATCGAGTAGTAACAATACAGATGAAGTGTTTGAATCCATAGCTATGAGGAGATCATCAGTCACTTTAGCTGTCTCAGTGGAATGATTAGCTCTAAAACAGGGGTGTCAAACTCATTTTTTTCTCGGGCTGCATTGTAGTCATAGCTTCTTTCGGAAGGCCAATATGACTGTCAACCCAATTAAACCTCATATTATGTATACAGTAAAAGCTACAAAACAAACTGAAAAATAACTCATTTTCAAATCAGACAAGTAAAAACTGGTTTAGATTTTTAAGATTAAAGATTATTAAAAGTGAAGACAATTATCAATTCCAGTAAAGACACACGGATTTGAAATTTAAAATGATGTGGCGGGCCGTATCTAGCCCTCGGGCCTTGAGTTTGACACCTGTGCTCTAAAACCAGACTGAAAAGATTCATATCGATTATTGGCGACCATGTAATCAATAAGCTGCTGCGCTACTACTTTTTCAAGAAGTTTTGCTATGAATGGGAGGTTTGAAACTGGCCTATAATTACTGAGACAGTCCAGGTCAAGATTTGGTCGCTTAAGTAACGGTTTAATGATAGCGGTTTTAAAGTCTGTTGGCACTATCACAGAGGAGACAGACAGATTGATTATATTATATATAGACGGACGGTCCTAAAATTTGAAATAATTCTTTAAGTTGTTTGGCTGGAAGCGGGTCGTGTAAACATGTTGTTTGTTTAGCCGCACTGACCAATTGTGTAAGCCTTTCAAAGGACACGCTTTTAAAATTTAAGAGAGTTATTGAATGCGCTGGTAATCACCGGTCTCGACTGAGCGATTGGAATGGTATTCTTGATCTCATCCCTAATGGATTCAATCTTTCGAGCAAAAAATTTCATGAACTCGTCAGCTGAGTGGAAAAAGCTATCGGGGGTCGGCTGGCGTAGTGTTAGCTTTGCCACTGTATCAAATAGGCATTTAGGATTGTTTTTATTGAGATTAATGACTTGCGAAAAATAACGTGTTTTTGCTAAGATAAGCGCATCTTTATATTTCAGGAGGCTGTCCTGCCATGGCTGATGGAAAACCTCAAGTTTGGTTAAACGCCATCTGCGCTCATGCTTTCTACATGATTGCTTAAGCGTACGTGTTTCATCTGTGAACCACGGAGTAGGCAATCTACGGCAAGTTTTCAGACGTAGCGGCGCCACAGAGTCGATGGCATTTAACAATGTCGCATTGAATTCATTTGTAAGATTATCAATAGAGCCGATATATGCAGGAAATATGGCAGTTGCCGGCGACAGTAACTCAGATAGCGCAGTTGTAGTCATGGAGTTAAAATTATGGCTGCTATGATTCTGATTGCTGTCTTTGACAAGGAAGTAAAATTTCAAATTTTATTAAGCAATGATCAGACAAAACAGTAGTGTATGGCCGTACTGCTATGTTTGAGGTTGCAAGTCCTCGGGATAATACCAGATCTAAGGTACCGTTTTTTTTCGTGTATAATGCCCCCCCATGTTTAATACGCACACCAAATTTTTTTTTTCTTTTTTTTTTTTTTAAAGTCCTAATGATCGTCACACACGCAGGGAGGCAATGGGTCCCATTTTTATAGTCTTTGGTATGGTCTTAACTAGGCTGGATGTAATTTTTTTTGTTGGCGTTGATTTCTCCGACTGCCCGTAAAGGCACCACCGCGATCAGTGCGGACATGTGAAAAAGGCGTGCGGACGTGAAAAAGGCAGCTCTGTATGGGAGAAACGTTGAAGAGGAATAAAAACACCCTTGGAAACCAAAACTTCGTCGTGACTCGGAGCCGCAACAAATGTTTCGGATTTGTGTAGGGTACATTGTGACAGCAAACGAGCAGGTGATCGAGCAAGCGTCTCATACGAGAGCATTGCGGTCGTATGGAGCGTGTTTGAAGTGAACAGCAGAGACGAAAGGAACAAGGCAAAGTGTTGTGAAATAAAATATTACCTGTAATACGCATTTTGTTATTTGCTGATTGTATTAAACTATCACATTCATTGTCAGTCAAGAAGAGAAGAGGACTATTCGCATCGGATCCATAGTGCGCATGCGCAGTGATACTGCCTCGGTATGACGTCCGGTCCGCGATGGAGATTAAAAAACAAACAATATATGTTTATATTACATATATAATATGTAATGTCACCCTGTCTTTTTGTTCCACGTCTTTGTCGGTCAGTCCTGTTGTTGGTTTTGTTGTACCTTGATTTTTAAAAAAAAAAAAAAAAAAAAAAATTGTACCCATGTATAATGCGCACCCCAGATTTTAGGACAATAAATTAGTTAAATTTCGCGCATTATACACGGAAAAAAAACGTATTTCCATTCTTATGCCTTGCTGCCTGTACGGCTTGCGTAAATCCAAACGTATCAGTTAAAGTCTGAAATGCCGAAGTAAGTGGCTCTGACGGTAAACTCATGTGGATGTTGAAATCGCCCATGATGATTATATCATCCGCATTGGTTACTAGAACAGCCACGAATTCTGAAAATTCATCCAGGAAGCCAGAGTAAGCCACGGTGAACGGTAAATAACAGCAAGATAAAATGACGGTAAAGCGGTGGATCGGACAGTGAGAACTTCAAATGTTTTAAAGACGTTAATCGAACGAGGCCTAAATCTAAGCTCGGAATTTGAGACGAGGGCGACACCCCCACCGTTTTTTCGAGGACGCACCACATGCGAGCTCACAAAATTTGGAGGCGAGGCCTCGTTAAGCGGCAGCAGTTCATTAGGTTTTAACCAGGTCTCGCTAAGACCAAAGATGTTTAGATTATGTTCCGTGATGAGGTCATTAACGAGAACTGCTTTCGTATGAAGCGATCTAATATTCATAAAACCGAGTGTAAGTGTAATCGGTCGATCAGGGTGCGTATCTATCGAAGAATTTTTAAACGAGATGCGAGTAAGATTGTGTTCTCTAGGCCTGACATCACCTCTCATATGTTTATTGGCGCGGTGGGACGATACGACCGTGGGAATTTGATGGTAAATATTTGTTACACATGTAAAATTATCTGAAACAGGCACCGTTTCATCAGCGAAACCGGTCGGGGTGGAGTGATTGGATTTGTCTACTACCCCAGTAGAAAATGTGTTCACGTGTACTGTAGCACTATTCAAACTGTGACGCTCTAGTCTACACGAGGAGCTATGTGCATGCTGGAAATCTAGCCTAGCGCTAGTTAACTTTAACTTAACAGACTCCAAACCCATCCTAACAGATGGTCTAATCACCTGTGCCCCGGCCTGCTCTAAAGTGACCTGTCATGAGTGGCTCGAACAGTAATCTATATTCCTAGAAAGAGTGAAGACGCCTTCACGGTTAGGGTGAAGGCCGTCCTTCCTCAGCAGGTCGGGGCGGCCCCAGGAGGAGGACCCATCCATCCATTTTCTGAACCGCTCAGTCCCCACGGGGGTCGCGGGTGTGCTGGAGCCTATCCCAGCAGTCAACGGGCAGTAGGCGGGGGACATCCTGAACCGGTTGCCAGCCGATCGCAGGGCACACGAAGACAAACAACCATTTGCACTCGCACTCACACCTAGGGACAATTTGGAGTGCTCAATGGGCCTACCAAGCATTTTTTTGGGATGTGGGAGGAAACCGGAGTGCCCGGAGAAAACCCACGCGGGCCCAGGGAGAACAAGCAAACTCCACACAGGGAGGGCCGGAGGTGGAATCGAACCCGCACCCCCGTAACTGTGAGGCGGACGTGCTACCCAGTGCACCATCGAGCCGCCAGAAGGAGGACCAGTGATGTATAAAATACAGTCCCTGCTTTTTACAGAACCCAGCCATCCATCGATTAAGGGAGACAAATCTACTAAACCTCTCATCAGTGCCTCTCCCAGGCAGGGGGCCAGAGACAAATACCGTTTTTTTCCGTGTATAGTGCGCAATATTTTACTAATTTATTGTCCTAAAATCTGGGGTGCGTATTATACATGGGTACAAAGAAAAAAAATTGTAAATTTTTTTTTTTTTAATTTTTTTTTTTTTTTTTTTTTAAATAAAGTCATGGTACAACAAAACCAACAACAGGACTGACCGACAAAGTCGTGGAACAAAAAGACAGGGTGACATTACCAAAGACAGGAACAGAATGACAGTAACACATGCAATGATCCAACGGTGAGCGAGGGGCAGACAGGACTTAAATACAAAACACGTTACATCGATTGAGGTGACACAGGAAGAGCGGGGTGACACGAACAGAAACTATGGCAACCTAGACACATAGCAAAACTGGGGACGAGACATGACAAATCTCCCCCGAAATAAAACTCACCTTTCTCCTTGTTTGTTGTCAATCGCACATCGCATTCAGCCATCCTGCCCAACACACTTAGTAAAATTCATAATTGACGACACATCGTTTGATGCGATGGTGCAATCCTCGATGGTGTGTTATTGTCAAATATTGTTTGTTTTTTAATCTCCATCGCGGACCGGACGTCATACGGAGGCCGCCATTACAGATGCGCAGAACGGTTGCGCAAGACACGTCAGCTATATAAAGAGCGAGAGTTCAGTTCTCCACCTATTAGTTTCAATTCACAGTTTAATTAGCAGTTTCAATCAGCAAATAACAAAATGCGTATTACAGGTAATATTTTATTTCACAACACTTTGCCTTGTTCCTTTCGTCTCTGCTGTTCATTTCAAACACACTCCATACGACCGCAATGCTCTTGTATCAGACGCTCGCTCGATCACCTGCTAGTTTGCCGTCTGTCACAATGTACCCTACACAAATCCGAAACATTTGTTGCGGCTCCGAGTCACGACGAGG
The DNA here is from genome assembly GCF_033458585.1 of Syngnathus typhle. NCBI lineage: Eukaryota > Metazoa > Chordata > Actinopteri > Syngnathiformes > Syngnathidae > Syngnathus > Syngnathus typhle. Next base: position 859,402 of record NC_083742.1, read on the forward strand.
GGCAAGTTTTGGTTTCCAAGGTTGTTTTTATTCCTCTTCAACGTATCTCCCATACAGAGCCGCCTCATTCCCCTGCGCACGGAGCGCGGTGGTGCGTTTAGGGGCAGTCGGAGAAATCAACGCCAACAAAAAAAATGACATCCAGCCTAGTTAAGACCATACCAAAGACTATAAAAATGGGACCCATTGCCTCCCTGCGTGTGTGACGATCTTTGGGACTTAAAAAAATATATATATATATTAAAAAAAAATTAAAAAAAATCATAAAAATTGGGTGCGTATTTTCCATGGGTACAAGCTTTTTTCCAGCATCAGCATGCCATTGTTAGGGGTGCGTACTATACATGGGGGCGCACTATACACGGAAAAAAACGGTACTCGATGCCAACTCATCTTTCTGGCGAGAACTTGTGATCTTTTGTTGTCAAGTCAAGTCAAGTTTATTTGTATAGCCCTAAATCACAAGCAGTCTCAAAGGGCTTCACATAGACAGAAATTGACAATTATTCTCAAAGCATCCCCTGATCTTAAGCTCCCAAAAGGGCAAGGAAAAACTTAAAAAACCCTACTGGGGGAAAATGAGAAACCTTGAGAAGGGACCACAGATGGAAGGATCCCCCTTTCAGGATCACCAGTTTGGAATGGATGCAGAGAGGGCACAAATGATACAACATGAAAGTCCATGTCAGAGCAGAGGGCTGCCGAAGGAGCCCTTAATTGTCCTGGCAGTGTCTACGAGGAGGTTGAGCTGGAGTTCCCCCATCCTGAGTTGACCCACGAGAATCCAGATAGCCGCTGTCAGCATGGGTGCCACCTAACCACCTCCCCGGCCGGGGAGGGGGGAGGGAGGGGGTGGAGAGGGAGACAAAACAAACTCCAGCCGAATCGGCCACTACAGGTTAGTTAAAGGCTATGTCTTTAAACGTGTCTTAAATGTTTCTACTGAGGCAGCAGTTCTAATATCCATTGGTAGGCATTCCAAAGCTCTGGAGCCCGAATAGAAAATGCTCTAGAGCCTGCAGACATTTTCTTGGCCCTCGGTGTCACTAAAAGGGTAGCGTTTTGCGAACGAAGGTTACGAGACGGAACATAAGAAACAACTAGGTCGACGAGATATGAAGGCGCTAAGCCATGCAGTGATTTATAGGCTAATAGAAGAACCTTGAAATCACATCTTAAATGGACCGGGAGCCAATGTAAGTTGGCTAGTATTGGGGTAATGTGATCAAATTTTCTTGTCCGAGAGAGCAGCCTTGCAGCAGCATTTTGTACTAACTGTAGACTTTTGATGCGGGATTTAGGAAGACCCGAAAATAGTACATTACAGTAGTCCAGGCGCGACGTGACGAACGCATGAATAATAGTTTCTGCATCACCGGTCGAGAGGATCGGACGAATCTTTGCAATATTACGAAGGTGAAAAAACGCAATTCTGGTTATATTCTTAATGTGCTTTTGAAAGGAGAGAGTTTGGTCAAATATTACCCCGAGATTAGTTACAGTATCGCTTTGAGTGATAGTACGGTTATCTATAGTTATAGCGGTTTCCTTGAATAAGTGTTGATAACAAGTTGGACCAATTATCAACATGTTGTTCTGATGTTTTTCCTTGTGATCTCTGATTGTCTCATCCTAACATCATTGGAGCCGACGTGTATCACTATGTCAGAGTAGCTAGTGTTGTTGGAACTACGCTGTTAACTAGGCCTATTGCGAGTCAGCTCCCTAAGATTAGCTTCTATGTCGGGTGCTCTTTCCCCAGGAATACACATTACCATGGCTGGATTTTTAAGCGTAATATTTCGGGTAATGGAGTCACCTATTGACTTTAAAATTTGACACACGGGCCAGTTCAGCACCAGATGCATACATATCAAACATAAACATAAATAAGGCATGACAGTCTTATTACCTATGTTACAGTGACGTGCGGTGAGCGTTGGGGTTGGTGAGGCACTGACTCAGAGTCAGATTTACAAATGTACTGTATGACGCTAAGGCACTGACTCACAAGTCAGATTTACAAGCATACATGGTTGTTATCCCATTCTTGATTAAATTTAATAACATTTTAAACACACCACTGTACATTTAAACACACCACTGCAGTATTCTTACCTTTACTTTTAAATGAAGACCATTCTCCTGTCCTTCTGGACGAAGATCTTGATGACTTTGTTGTAGAAGTCCTCGTTTTTCTCCTTTTATTTGAGTTTTACAAGTCTCTCTTTCTCAATTGGGATAATTGCCAGGGAAGAAAGTTGTCCTTGGTCAGTTCTACTCCGACTGTATGTCTTGATTCTTTTCAATGCAGAAAACGACCTTTCCACAGATACCGTTGTTGCAGGTATAGTGAGCACTAGCTGGAGTAACTTTGCTGCTTCAGGAACAGTCCCAATCAGATCCACCTGGGCTAAAAAGTTGAGAAGCTCTCTAGGAGATTTGCATTCAGTCCTCACCTGTTGTGAACTATACAGTCCAATAAGATCGGATTTTAGCCTGACAAAGTCAAAACTCCTGGCATATTTTGATAAAGTCTGCAGTTTGGTGTCATCAAAGCATCGTGACATTTCTTCAAACTTAGCGCAATCTACTAATCCAAGAAAAGATAGCTCACCAAAATGATCGAATCTAGCTTTCATTTGCATATTGACATTGTCGAGAATGTCAAAAAACTTCAACAGTGCAAAATTGGGCTGCATCAATCTCCTTATTAATGTCATTTCTGATCACATCACAGACTGCTTCAATCAAATCATTCTGTATTCTGTTTGATAAGACAGAAAATACAGTAGAGGTCTCCAGATGTTTAGCTAACCTCTCATCTTTCTCTGCATAAGAATGCAATAGTTCCACATAATCTCCATGATTAGAAGAGCTTGCACTCTCATCATTACCACGAAATGCAAGCTCCTGCTTGGCCAAAAAGCAAGTGGCATTTACCAGGTCTTTCAAAATTTCACGGTTTTCCCTTACCTTGGCATTATGGACGCGGATATTAAGTCTCCTTTGTTCATCAAGAGCCAAATCAATACGTGACTTTCCAAACGTTTTTATAGAAATCTGACTTTGAATGTGAGTAGCAAATCTTTCGTGTTTGTCGGGGCTTCTTGGCAGGTTTTTCAGATCAGAATATCCAGTATGGGTCCAGACGTTATTGACACTCGTTGAGAATAAAAGACAGGGAAAGCAATAAAGTCGATTTTTTGCAGCCTAACCCTAACCACAAAGTCATTCTTTTTTAGAGTACCAATTCTTTTGAAACAAATGTGTTGTAGTCCATCCCGGGAGGCCCGTAGTTTGAATTAATCCTCCCAAATCTGGCGTTGGTCTTCCCTTACTTATGATTTCTTTCTTTGAGTGAAAGTCAAGTTTTGAAAAAATGTCTTATCTTCGAGATTATATCCTCCATTTTCAGGGAAAAAAAAGCCAAATAGCAACGCGTCAGCACTGAATGTTGTTGATAGTTTTTCGTTTCTTTTTTTTCTTCTTAATTTACGCTCTCACTTTACTCGTGACGTGAACTATTAGCTGGAGGCTCGCTATCGCCCCATCTTCGAGGCAAAGGTACTGGCTGCCTCGAGTCAACGCCTGTATTTTCCCGCCGTTTACACACGCTCAGTACAGTGTGAGTGGTGCACACTCACACCCACACTCACATCTCCCATTGTTATTTGAACAAGAAATACAGCTATTTTGACTCTGAAAATGATCCAAATGTATAGGAAACACACCAAAATTGCATTAAAAGCATAGACCACAGGACAGATATTATATTATGTTTTATTATATTATTCATTTTTTAACAACTTATGGTGACAGCTGAGGAAACAATGTTGAGCCCTTTACTGCCCCTGGTGGCAAGGTGAGACACTGCCTCCTATGAGTGCAAGTGCCTGCTGGTGGACATACTGGAGGGCCTGGGACTTCCACATAATACTTGCAGGTGGATTAAGAGCTTCCTGACGGGTCGCGGCCAGAGGGTGAGAGTGGGCCGTCATACATCCACACCTCTCAGTCTTGGTACCGGCTCCCCACAGGGCTGCGTACTGAGCCCACTGCTTTACACGCTCTACACACATGCATGCACCCCCGCCCACCGCAGCAACACCATCGTGAAATTTACGGATGACACAACTGTGGTGGGGCTCATCTCAAAGGGGGATGAGTCTGCCTACAGCAGCAGTGGTCAACCCGCGGCTCGCGAGCCGCATGCGGGTCTTTGGCTGGTTTCATGCGGCTCTTCAGGAGATTTCACATGACAAGCCTCAAAATGCTTGGCTGGCGCTGCCATTTATTCCCCCTAGGTGGCGGTGGCGCGCTGACCAGTTGAATTGGTTTGAATTGAAAAGAAGAAGAAGAATGACATACTCTAAATGATGACAAATGCGCGCGTTCATTTGAGTTGTAAATAATTTGTTTCAAGTTCGCTCTCAAAATGGCAGGGAAAAAAAGCACAGCCAAACGAAAATATGAAGAAGAACACAGGACGTTTTTAACAGAGTGGGAGAGTTTATATTTTTTTGTTGAACGTAATGGCAAGCCATTCTGCCTTATATGTCAGGCATCATTAGCGCATTCCAAAGCTTCAAATCTTGAGCGTCACTTCAGCTCAGTCCATCCTAATATCGACCAGGAATTTCCAAAAGGGACTGAACTTCGCAAGCACAGGTTGGTCACTTTGAAAAGTCAGGCAGAAAAGCAGATGCATTTTTTCCACAAATTTACAAACCACTCAGAGACCGTAACACTTGCATCATATCAACTGGCTTGGAACATTGCACAGGCTAAAAAGCCATACAACGAAGGGGACTTCATTAAAAAATGCCTCATTGAGGCTGTTGAAATCTTGTCTCCTAAAGACGACAAACTAAAACAAAGCATATCAGATGTCCAACTCTCCCGCCACACTGTTGAACGCAGAATATCGGACATTAACAGGGTTATTGAATCACAGTTGCACTCTGACCTTCAAGCATGTGAGTATTTTAGTGTGGCATTGGATGAGAGTTGTGACATACAAGACAAGCCTCAGTTGGCAATATTTGCACGGTCTGTGTCAAACGAATTTTTGATCAAAGAAGAACTCCTTGGTATTGTGCCATTAAAAGACAGAACCCGTGGCATAAATGGGAAAGAAACAATGATGGCTGCATTTGCAAAAGCAAACCTGCCCATAGCGAAACTAACTGCAATAGCCACGGATGGAGCGCCGGCCATGATCGGATCCGTGAACGGGCTTGTGGGGCTGTGCAAAACTGACCAAACATTTCCCGACTTTTGGAATTTCCATTGCATCATCCACAGGGAGCAACCCGTGTCTAAATAATTGAATTTAGACAAAGTCATGAAGCCTGTGATGGAAATCGTCAACTACATCCGCACACATGCGCTTGACCACAGGCAATTCAGGAATCTCATCGCTGAGTTGGACCAAGAGCTTCCAGGTGACCTGCCGCTGCACTGCAAGGTGGCTGTCAAAAGGCATAGTACTCTCTTGCTTCTTTGAGCTTTTGGATGCCGTGAAACTGTTCATGGAAGAGAAGTGCAAGGACTCTCCCGAGCTCTCGGACCTCGAGTGGATTATGGATCTGGCATTTTTGGTCGACATGCTGTCTCACTTGGACAGACTGAACCTGACCCTACAGGGCAAGTTAAAAATGCTGCCTGACCTCGTGCAATCTGTGTTTGCGTTTATCAACAAACTGAAGCTGTTCAAGGCGCATATTAAAAAGGGAGATTTAACGCATTTTCCTACTCTGCTAAAAGCCAGTAAACAAGTCACCGTTGCCGCCTTGAAAAAAAGAGACAGATATGCAACACTGGTTGAAAACCTGCACGAAAGCTTTGTGACTCGGTTCTGTGATCTACAACTGAAAAGACCACAGATTACGTTCCTCGTAGATCCATTTAATGCAGAGACGGACTGTTTGAAAACCCCGCTCGTCACAGATGAGGCTGCGGCTGAGTTGATGATGGATCTTTATGAGGAGGATCAACTGAAAACTGTTTTCAGGGAAGGCACCATTGAGTTCTGGAAAAGTGTGCCAATGGAAAAATACCCCAACGTGAAATGCGCTGCGCTTAAGATACTGTCGATGTTTGGGTCAACGTACGTCTGCGAGTCTGTGTTTTCCACCCTGAAACATGTGAAATCAAAGCATTGATCTGTTCTGACTGACACTCATGTGAAAGAGTTGCTTCGAGTGGCAACAACAGAATACAAGCCAGATTTGAGGAGGCTTGTTCAGGACAAGGAATGCCAGAAGTGCCACTAAGGAGCATAGTAAGAGAAAAACGTTATTAAAAATTGTTATATTTCTGTTTGTGGACTTGCTTGAACTGAGAGTTTATTTGTGTGTGAGACAGTGCACACAATGTTAACTGTTAAATAACTGTCATTATCTTGGTGTGGGACATATTCAATAAATCTGGCTGAGCAGAGGCCTGTGTGTATCTGTCTCTCTCTGTCTGCGGGGGGATGATGTGGCTCTTTGCGATGCCACAGTCAAAAATGTGGCTCTTCGTCTCTGACTGGTTGGCCACCCCTGGCCTACAGGGACGAAGTGGTCCGGCTATCGGAGTGATGCGGAGAGAACAATCTGCTCCTAAACACGGCTAAAACCCAAGAACTGGTCATTGATTTCAGGAGGAAAAATAAAACGGACATTCCACCACTTATCATCAACGGGGTCTGTGTGGAGAGGGTGTCCTCCTTCCGCTACCTGGGTGTCCACATCGAGGAGGACTTCACCTGGGGCGTGAACACCTCTGCGCTGCTTAAAAAGGCCCAGCACAGACTCTACTTCTTAAGGGTGCTGAGGGGGCACAGCATTACACAAAGACTGCTGGTGTCCTTCTATCGCTGCTCCATAGAAAGCACTTTAACGTACTGTATATGTGTTTGGTACTCCAGCTGCACTGCTGCTCAGAGGAAAAAACTCCAAGGGGTCATCAACACAGCACAGAAGCTCATTGGCTGCCTTCTCCCCACACTGGAAGACCTACACAGAACCCGGTGTCTCAAAAAAACACAGAACATTCTGAAGGACACTTCCCACCCAGGCCACTCCCTTTTTTAACTGTTGCCATCAAGCAGACGCTACAGAGCAATTAGGTCAAGGACTAGCAGATTTGCCAAAAGTTTTTAGTCGCATTGAATGCAGCTAAACATAAATGATTATATCTGTGTATGTTCTTCTGTGGGTTTTAGCTTGTATTTGTTTTTTAATCTTTTTATTCTACTTATTCTATTTATTTTTAACCTCATGCGCGGATCGGTTGGCACTTTTTAAATTTCGTTGTACATGTGACAATGACAAATAAAGATCTATTCTATTCTATTCGTTACCTCATCCAAGACAACCACCTGCTCTCTTGACCCTCTTCTAACGACCTTAACTAAGGCCTGCCTCCCTGTCCTCCTCCCCTACCTCACCACCCTTTTTAATCAGTCTTTATCCCTTGGCCACTTTCCCACTGTCTATAAACTTGCAGCCATCACCCCCATCCTCAAAAAGCCCACCTTGGACCCACTCAACCTCTCCAACTACCGTCCCATCTCCAACCTTTCATTCCTTTCCAAAACCCTTGAACGCATTGTCTCCGCCCAACTCCACACCCATCTCCAGCAGGGCTGTGGACTCGGTTCGGACTCTGGGACTAGGACTCAGTCAGACTTGGTCATTTTTGCCGGACTCGGACTCAGTGCTGATTTTGACCGAGTCCACAGAGTCCGACAATAAAAAAAAAAAGAGGCAAGACGCAGCCAGAGAGTGTCACGTTACAGTCAGCGCGGTAGGAGTTGTAAGAAGCAGTAAAAACTCCACCAAACTCGCCGTAATGACCCGTGATATATGTTGTATCCTTACTATTTTCCAGGTTCTTAGATAGCAAGAATAGGTCGGACAACAACGTGAATGATAACTGTTTTATTCCTTACTCACAGTGCGTTCACAGGGCGTACCCCAACAACACAGAATGCGCCCATCCCACTTCCGGGGTTTTTCTACTACGGAATTTGAGTTAGCCCAAAATACACAACATCTCTTCCCCTCTTACAATGAACGTGTTATATGCACCTATAACTTGACATCTTAAAGATCTATCAATAACTACCATTAAACAAATATCATATATGGTCCAGACAATTATGACAATAATATTCCCATGAAACCTTAACTTTGGGTGAGTTTGGACTACGTCAAATTATACCGAATTATAGCGAAAAACCGATGTCGTACGGCGTCAGCACTATGTTGTTTTCAATAAAAACATGAAGAACTCACGTTTGCGTCAGTCAATTTTAATTTTTATAAAGGATTATTCTCATTTGATGTCTTTAAATTCATCCGCGTTCTGCCATTGAAGCGGGGTGCATTCAAAAACCAGTCGTACAGACGGAAACGTTTTGTGATCAAGTCTTTCATAACGAGAATGATTTGAGTGAATTGATTTGAATGAATAATTGAGACAAAATTTCAGTTCTGAAGGCTCCTTTTGTCCCAAGCAAAGTGACAGATGGTGGGGAGGGGGGGATAAAAATTGTAAAATCAATTCACTCAAATCATTCTCGTTATGAAAGATTTGATCACAAAACGTGTGTGGCTTTTTCTTAAATCAGGGGTGGGCAAACTTTTTGACTCGCGGGCCGAACTGGGTTCTAAATTTGGACCGGAGGGCCGGACCAGGAGCAGATGGTATAGGCGTTGTGTGAAGTCATATAAGCGACCTGTAAAGGTCATTGCATAGAAGATCTTGGCCTTTAGTAGGTAGTAAAGCATGGATATTCCAAACAAGTTTTTTGAAAACAAATGCATTTATTAACAGCATTAAAAAAAATAATAATTCACTAAAAAACTGCTATCAGTGATTCTCATAAAATACGACACTGTTATTATGAATAACAATCTCCATCACTTCAGTGCCTGCAGGTCAGATTAATGAAAGATGTTTATCTTATGGGATCACATCAAACGGCAAACATTCTGACCAAATATATCATCTTGAAGAATCGGTGAAAGCATACATCCAAATAAAGTAATCAAAACAGCAACACGGTGAGGGGTATCTGAAAATCAGAGCAGAGTTTTAACTCGCAAACACCTGGTAACAGAGGTGAGGAAACGGGAAACACTTGCTTAAGGTAAGCCTTAAGAACTTTACAGGTTAAGATTAGTCGCAAATAGGTGGTGCATCAATGTCCTTGAGCATCCTGCATTGTTTGAAAATGAGAATGGTCGCTAGTTTCAATCCCTGCTATGTGTACAAATCATATTCAAAATGCATTTTTTTACAATAAACTTGAGAGCCTCCCGTTCATTTTCAGTGGGAACAGTGTTGTTGGTGTCCCTTTTTTGCTAGTGCGTCATAGTCTGGAGTAAAATTTGTTGTGGCAATTCTTAGGCGAGATCCGAGGTGTTGGTCCGTTTACCTTGATCTGTGACGGGTTGATGTTGATGTGGCTGAACGTCACATCGCGTACGTCGAGCCAAATTGGCCACTCTTTTTTAAACACTCGGCACTCACTTCTTTTTTTCGGGCCACTCATTTTAATGGAAGGATTCCAGGGGAAGGTTTGTGGGTGGCTTTAGCGCAAAACTGCATCTGAAAGCTCAGCGCGCGAATTATAAGAATGCTGTCGTCAAAGCCCACGCTCTAAATTCGGGACTGATACGAATAGAGCGAGAGTGCGCCAAGTCCGTACTACTGAATACGTACACGCACTTGTGAGTGTGCACCGAGCTTTCAGACACGGCTTCCGATAGTAAATGCGCAGGCGAGCGCTTCGCCATCTACTGGGGAAACGCAGTCATTGCAGGCAAAATGACAAAAAAAAAAGTTTAATAATACAATTTGTTCAGGGTTGGCGGGCCGGATTAAACGGTCCCGTGGGCCGGATGTGGCCCGCGGGCCGTAGTTTGCCCACCCCTGTCTTAAATGAACACGTTTGACATTGCTATCGTGTCAGCTTTTAATTATATTGCGCTGTGATGTTAAAGCAAATTAATGAATGCAACAATATTAATTTGCTTTGAAAATACCTGAGTAATAAAATAAAATGGATGGATGGATGAATGATGATCACAATTAAGTAGAAAGTCTCCTTTGTAATATATACTCCTTGTAGCCTGTACCCAAAAAGAGGAGTTTCTTTGCATCGATGTTTATGCAAAGAGCTCACGTAATTATATTGTTGCGTTTTGGTGAAGTGAATGAGTGTTCCGTCTGTACGACTGGTCTTACAGTCCGCTTCAATGGCAGAACGCGGATGGCATCAAATGAGAATAATCCTTTATAAAAATTAAAATTGACTGACGCAAACGTGAGTTCATGTTTTTAGTGAAAACAACATAGTGCTGACGCCGTACGACATGGGTTTTTCGCTTTCCAAATAAGGGGTCGTCACTAATTATTTGTGTTTAGATAAATGTCTGAGCTATAATGATGTACCGTTTTTTTCCGTGTATAATGCGCCCCCATGTATAATACGCACCCTAAAAATGGCATGTTGATGCTGGAAAAAAGCCTGTACCCATGTATAATACGCACCCAATTTCTTTTTTTTTTTTTTTTTTTTTTTTTTTTTTTAAGTCCCAATGATCGTCACACACGCAGGGAGGCAATGGGTCCTATTTTTATAGTCTTTGGTATGGTCTTAACTAGGCTGGATGTATTTTTTTTTTGTTGGCATTGATTTCTCCGACTGCCCGTGAAGGCACCACCGCGTTCAGTGCGGACGTGTGAAAAAAGCGTGCGGACGTGAAAAAGGCGCCTCTGTATGGGAGAGACGTTGAAGAGGAATAAAAACACCCTTGGAAACCAAAACTTGCCCCTCGTCGTGACTCGGAGCCGCAACAAATGTTTCTGATTTGTGTAGGGTACATTGTGACAGCAAACGAGCAGGTGATCGAGCAAGCGTCTGATACGAGAGCATTGCGTTCGTATGGAGCGTGTTTGAAGTGAACAGCAGAGACGAAAGGAACAAGGCAAAGTGTTGTGAAATAAAATATTACCTGTAATACGCATTTTGTTATTGTGTGAAGGCGAAGTGTCCCGCTTCTTCTTCCACATTTTTCATCCGATTCACTCCATTCCACTTTTGACGTATTCCAAATATTCTCGACGTGAGCGCTTGTATTTTTCTTGTTCCGAAGATTTTCCGTTTTCGCAAAATTCCCAAAATTCCGACAAATTTTTCCCCATTCATTCTTAATGGCACATTCGACATTTCACAAAATTTCGTTTTTCACCTCTAATTTCTACAATTTTCAACCGATTCAACCCATTCCAACTTTCAACTGTTCATCTTTTGCCTACCTATTCCACAACTTCCCACTTCACATCTTTTATTTTGAAATTCAACCAAAATTCTCTAAAATTTCGTTTTTCTACTCTAATTTCTACATTTTTCAACCGATTCAACCCATTCCAACTTTCAACTGTTCATCATTTTTCTACCGATTCCACAACTTCCCACTTACCAAAAGCTTCACATCTTTTATTTTGAAATTCACACCCAATTCCTTTTCCCTTCTCATTTCTACATTTTTCAACCGATTCAACCCATTCCAACTTTCAACTGTTCATCATATTTCCACCTATTCCACAACTTCCCACTAACCAAAAACTTCACATCTTTTATTTTGAAATTCACACCCAATTTCCTTTTCCCTTCTCATTTCTACATTTTTCAACCGATTCAACCCATTCCAACTTTCAACCGTTCATCATTTTTCTACCTATTCCACAACTTCCCACTTACCAAAAACTTCACATCTTTTATTTTGAAATTCAACCAAAATTCTCTCAAATTCCGTTTTTGTACTCTAATTTCTACATTTTTCAACCGATTCAACCCATTCCAACTTTCAACTGTTCATCATTTTTCTACCTATTCCACAACTTCCCAAATACTTCACATCTTTTATTTTGAAATTCACACCCAATTCCTTTTTCCCTTCTCATTTCTACATTTTTCAACCGATTCAACCCATTCCAACTTTCAACCGTTCATCATTTTTCTACCTATTCCACAACTTCCCACTTACCAAAAACTTCACATCTTTTATTTTGAAATTCACACCCAATTCCCTTTTCCCTTCTCATTTCTACATTTTTCAACCGATTCAACCCATTCCAACTTTCAACTGTTCATCATTTTTCTACCTATTCCACAACTTCCCACTTACCAAAAACTTCACATCTTTTATTTTGAAATTCACACTCAATTCCCTTTTCCCTTCTCATTTCTACATTTTTCAACCGATTCAACCCATTCCAACTTTCAACTGTTCATCATTTTTCTACCTATTCCACAACTTCCCACTTACCAAAAACTTCACATCTTTTATTTTGAAATTCCCACCCAATTCCCTTTTCCCTTCTCATTTCTACATTTTTCAACCGATTCAACCCATTCCAACTTTCAACTGTTCATCATTTTTCTACCTATTCCACAACTTCCCACTTACCAAAAACTTCACATCTTTTATTTTGAAATTCACACCCAATTCCCTTTTCCCTTCTCATTTCTACATTTTTCAACCGATTCAACCCATTCCAACTTTCAACTGTTCATCATTTTTCGACCTATTCCACAACTTCCCAAAACCTTCACATCTTTTATTTTGAAATTCACCACAAATTCTCCAAATATTCTACATTTCTCAAGTAATTCAACACGTTTCAACATCGTTCGGCAGCATTCCCCGAAGAAGTTATTCATACATTTCGCCTTCACACGCAATTTCTCCAGAAATTGCAAAATTCTAGTTTGTTGATTGAAACTGCTAATTAAACTGTGAATTGAAACTAATAGGAAGAAAACTGAACTCTCGCTCTTTATATAGCTGACGTGTCTTGCGCATCGGATCCATAGTGCGCATGCGCAGTGATACTGCCTCGGTATGACGTCCGGTCCGTGATGGAGATTAAAAAACAAACAATATTTGACAATAACACACCATCAATGATTGCACCATCGCATCAAACGATGGGTCGTCAATTGTGAATTTTACAGACTAAGTGTGTTGGGCAGGATGGCTGAATGCGATGTGCGATTGACAACAAACAAGAAGAAAGGTGATTTCAAGTTTTATTTCGAGGGAGATTTGTCATGTCTCGTCCCCAGTTTTGCTATGTGTCTAGGTTGCCATAGTTTCTGTTCGCGTCGCCCCTCCCTTCCTGTGTCACCTCAATCAATGTAACGTGTTTTGTATTTAACTCCTGTCTGCCCCTCGCTCACCGTCGGATGATGTCATGATGTCTGTTTGGTTTCTGTTCCTGTCTTTGGTAATGTCACCCTGTCTTTTTGTTGCAAGTCTTTGTCGGTCAGTCCTGTTGTTGGTTTTGTTGTACCATGACTTCAAAAAAAAAAATAAAAATAAAAAAATAAAAATTAAAAAGAATTTTTTTTTTAAAATATTTGTACCCATGTATAATGCGCACCCCAGATTTTAGGACAATAAATTAGTTAAATTTTGCGCATTATACACGGAAAAAAACGGTAATTAATGATTAAAACTTGAAAGTATCTGTTTATTGTATTCGTTTATATGTTTAATAAAGACAAAGCATTCACAAAACTGTTGTAATTATTTAGATTCTGATCTAAATTAGCCTTGAATAAAGACTAAGCAGTCACATGAATTAACAGAAAAAATGGACAGCCGGACTCGGACTCTGACTCATGGCCAAGAGGCCGGACTCGGTGCAAAAATCCGACCGAGTCCACAGCCCTGCTTACAAGTATAGTTGACCACTTCACATGTAATTTTTAGTATAGTTGATAGGGGTGTAACGATTCATCGATACTAGGGGTGTAACGATACATCGATACTAGGGGTGTAACGATTCATCGATACACATCGATTAATCGATATAATGCTCTACGATTTAATCGCATCGATGCTAAACGTAAACATCGATTTATATCGCTGTGTTTGACCTCGGACATTAGACGCGACTTTATTTTGAAATCCGGTTCATTGTTGCTTGCTTCCTCATTCCGGGAGCAGTGCGCGCCGTTGTGTTGTGAGCAGAGCAGGCACGTGAAAGGGGAGTCGACAACTACTACGCGGCTGGGCTGGTGCTATGGCTAGTGTCCAAAAAGACGAGGAAATTTGCTCCCCTTTAGGCTTCAAGTCATTCGTTTGGAAGCAGTTTGGATTCCAAAGCAAAGATGGCTCAACGGGCAAGACACGTGCAGTTTGTAAATCCTGCCATGCGGTGATCAAATATTCAGGGACCACAAATCTCGCCGCACATTTAAAGAAAAAACACGACATTAAAGTTCAGTGTTAAAATAAGCACTTTGTATACTACAATACTCTTGTAATTTCCTAAATAAAGAGTTTGCAGTACCTTGTTGATTTTGCGTATGAATTGTTATAAATCAGGATATTGTTCTATATTTTTTATTTAAAAAATATATATATATCGATCGTAGAGCACTATATCGTGATATATCGTGAATGAATCGCAGCAGGCTTTAAGATATCGGCAAATATCGTATCGTAGTTCTTTGTATCGATATGATATCGTATCGTGGCAAAACCCGCGATTTACACCCCTAATAGTTGATCACTTCACATGCTTTATCGTGAACATATTCAAAACATGACAAATAGAGAGAAAAAATCAAATAAAATAATTAACACTTTAAAGCGCGATATCCTCTGGACATGTCCTCTGTCATCAGGATGACATTAAGGACGAGAAATTTGATCGATGGATTTAATGATTTGGAGTGACACAAATGATTTGATAATATTGTTGTTTATGTGATAGTTATTTAAAATATAGTTTATATATCGTTGTTTGGGCCTGTAGAATAATTTGAACTGCGGCGCGGCACACGGCATTGTTGAAAAAAGGACGATCGATGGATTTAATGAATTGGAGTGACACAGATGCTTTTATAAACGTGTTATTTATGTAATAGTTTTTTTTAAATAACTGAATGTGACGTCAGGCCCGTTCTCAGCTCCTCGTTTGTGTTTGTCACGTTAGCATACCGTATCGTCTAGCCTGTTGTTGCTCGTTCATGTCTGTTCTTGGTGTTGAATTTTGTCGAATAAATTGCCCCCCA
Organism: Syngnathus typhle; assembly: GCF_033458585.1. Lineage (NCBI taxonomy): Eukaryota > Metazoa > Chordata > Actinopteri > Syngnathiformes > Syngnathidae > Syngnathus > Syngnathus typhle. Next base: position 874,493 of record NC_083742.1, read on the forward strand.
CAATGAGACTTATACTCCGGAGCGACTTACACGTATATGTTTTTTTTCACATTTTTGGGCATTTTATGGCTGGTGCGACTTATACTCCGGAGCGACTTATAGTCAGAAAATTACGGTAGATTGCCACATCTTGAATAAGTGGTTCGTAGCACAGCAGTTGAGTGGTCAAGCTCTCAGGTGGTTCTTCATTAAGTTGAGTCATAGATTCAAATGCAGCTTTCTACTGTTATATTTTTTTATTATTTCCAATTTCGTGCATCCAGTCGAAATGTAAACGAGACGTTTCGTTTCACGTGTTTATTAAGGATTTGAACAGTTTTACAGTCCGACAGTTTCCATGTTGCTTGTGACGAATCTTTTGCCTACCCTAACCCTAACCCACAACTTCCCACTTCCTAAAAATTCAAAATTTTCAAATTTGAAATTCACGCGGCTGTGGCTCAGGCAGTAGAGTGGATCGTTTAGTAACCAGAGGGTTGGCGGTTTGATCCCAGCTCTGTCACAGTCACGTTGTTGTGTCCTTGGTGCGAGACACTTGACACACCTTGCCTCCAGGTCGCCATTGTAAATGAGAAAGTGTTCGCAATTGGCTTACCTGGTAAAACATTGAATAAAAAAAAAAAATCTCCAAAATTTTATTTTTCCCTTCTAATTTCTACATTTTTCAACCGATTCAACTAGGGGTGTAAATCGCGAGTTTTGTCACGATACGATATAATAGCGATACAAAGAACTACGATACGATATTTGCCGGTATCTTAAAGCCTGCTGCGATTCATTCACGATATATCGCGATATAGTGCTCGACGATCGATTTTTTTTAAAATAAAAAATATAGAACAATATCCTGATTTATAACAATTCATACGCAAAATCAACAAGGTACTGCAAACTCTTTATTTAGGAAATTACAAGAGTATTGCAGTATACAAAGTGCTTATTTTAACACTGAACTTCGTGGTTTTTCTTTAAATGTGCGGCGAGATTTGTGCTCCCTGAATATTTTATCACCGCATGGCAGGATTTACAAACTGCACGTGTCTTGTCGGTTGAGCCATCTTTTCTTTGGAATCCTAAGTGCTTCCAAACAAATGACTTGAAGCCTAAAGGGGAGCAAATTTCCTCGTCTTTTTGGACACTAGCCATAGCACCAGCCCAGGAGCCGCGTACTAGCTGTCGACTCCCCTTTCACGTGCGTGCTCTGCTCACAACACAACGCCGCGCACTGCTCCCTGCTCCCGGAAAGAGGAAGCAAGCCTTATTTCAACAAGAAGTGCCCTAAATGAAACCAGTAATGACCTAATTTAACATTTGCTCTAACTTTTACAATTGTTGTCCGATTCAATCAGTTTCAACTTTTGAACTGCAAAGTGAACCTCTTGAACGTGTAGTTTCAAATTTCAAAAGATTTTGGCGCAAATTTGTTTTTCAAATTCTCATTCATTCTCTATGAGGCATTCAACATTTGCTCTAACTTAAACATTTTTTAACCGATTCAACCCGTTCCAACTTTCAACTGTTCATCTTTTTCCTACCGATTCCACAACTTTCCACTTGCCAAAAGTTAAAATTTTAAATTTTGAAATTTACGCCAAATTCTCCAAAATTTTATTTTTTAACTCTAATTTCTACATTTTTCAACCAATTCAACCCGTTCTAACTTTCAACTGTTCATCATTTTCCTACCTATTCCACAACTTTCCAGTTCCCCAAAAATTACAAATTTTCAATTTTGAAATTCACCACAAATTCTCCAAAATTTCATTTTACATTTCTATTTTCTACATTTCTCAATTCAACTCGTTTCAACATCATTCGGCAGCATTCCCCAAGAAGTTATTCAAAGTTTTCATCTTCACACGCAGTTTTCCCAGGAATTGCATTTTCTAGTTCTTCTTCTTTTTCTAGTTTACCGTTTTTTTCCGTGTATAATGCGCCCCCATGTATAATACGCACCCTAAAAATGGTATGTTGATGCTGGAAAAAAGCCTGTACCCATGTATAATACGCACCCAATTTTTAAAAAAAAAAAATGTTGTAATTTTTTTTTTAAGTCCCAATGATCGGGAGGCAATTCCTCCCATTTTTATAGTCTTTGGTATGGTCTTAACTAGGCTCAGAGGAATAGCCAAGAATTTTTCCAGTAGGGGCGCACGCCCACAGGAAAAAAAATGATTGCTACATGATTGCTTAAGCGTACGTGTTTCATCTGTGAACCACGGAGTAGGCAATCTACGGCAAGTTTTCAGACGTAGCGGCGCCACAGAGTCGATGGCATTTAACAATGTCGCATTGAATTCATTTGTAAGATTATCAATAGAGCCGATATATGCAGGAAATATGGCAGTTGCCGGCGACAGTAACTCAGATAGCGCAGTTGTAGTCATGGAGTTAAAATTACGGCTGCTATGATTCTGATTGCTGTCTTTGACAAGGAAGTAAAATTTCAAATTTTATTAAGCAATGATCAGACAAAACAGTAGTGTATGGCCGTACTGCTATGTTTGAGGTTGCAAGTCCTCGGGATAATACCAGATCTAAGGTACCGTTTTTTTTTCGTGTATAATGCCCCCCCATGTTTAATACGCACCCCAAATTTTTTTTTTCTTTTTTTTTTTTTTTTTAAGTCCTAATGATCGTCACACACGCAGGGAGGCAATGGGTCCCATTTTTATAGTCTTTGGTATGGTCTTAACTAGGCTGGATGTAATTTTTTTTGTTTGCGTTGATTTCTCCGACTGCCCGTAAAGGCACCACCGCGATCAGTGCGGACGTGAAAAAGGCGGCTCTGTATGGGAGAGAAGGTTGAAGAGGAATAAAAACACCCTTGGAAACCAAAACTTGCCCCTCGTCGTGACTAGGAGCCGCAACAAATGTTTCGGATTTGTGTAGGGTACATTGTGACAGCAAACGAGCAGGTGATCGAGCAAGCGTCTGATACGAGAGCATCTTTTTGTTTCACGTCTTTGTCGGTCAGTCCTGTTGTTGTTTTTGTTGTACCATGATTTTCTTAAAAAAATAAAATCAAAAAAATTTTTTTTTTTTAAATTGTACCCGTGTATAATGCGCACCCCAGATTTTAGGACAATAAATTAGCTAAATTTCGCGCATTATACACGGAAAAAAACGGTATTTCTATTTTAACCCTTCTACTACTTCCACATAATTCAACCAATTCACTCCATTCCACTTTTCACAAGATTCCAAATCTTCAGAAGATGAGGGCTATTCCAAATATTCACAAGATGACGGCTATTCCAAATATTCACAAGATGAGGGCTTCTATTCTTCTCGTTCCAAAAATTGTCCATTTTCGCAAAATTTGCAAATTTACGACAAAGTTTTCCCCATTCATTCTTAATGGCACATTCAACATTTTACATTTACGTCGTTCCAGTTTGAAATGCACATCATTCAGCACATTCAAGTCACATCCAGAAAGATTCTCGACATTCCCAAAATTGACAAATTAAAAAATGTCACATTTTCTCATCTAAAATGTCCGCAAAATTTCACAAAAATTTCAAAATCACCTCTAATTTCTACATTTTTCAACCGATTAAACCCATTCCAACTTTCAACTGTTCATATTTTGCCTACCTATTCCGCAACTTCCCAAAAATTCAAAATTTTCAAATTTGAAATTCACGGCAGATTCTCCAAAGGTTTTTTTTTCCCTTCTAATTTCTACATTTTTCCACTGATTCAACCCGTTCCAATTTTCAACTGTTCATCTTTTGCCTACTTATTCTACAACATTCAGCACATTCAAATCACATTCGGAAAGATTCTCAACATTCCCAAAATTGTCAAATTAAAAAATTTCACGTAAGATTTCCGCAATATTTCACATAATTTAGTTTTTCACCTCTGATCTCTAAATCTACCAAAAATTCCAAATTTCGAAATTTGAAATTCACGACAAATTCTCCAGAATTTCGTTTTTTTCCTTATAATTTCTACATTTTTCTATCGATTCAACCCGTTCCAACTTTCAACAGTTCATCTTTTGCCTACCTATTCCACAACTTCCCACTTATCAAAAATTACAAATTTTCAATTTTGAAATTTCCTCAAAATTTCACAAAATTTCACAAAACCTCACCTAATTTCTAAATTTTTCAACCGATTCAACCCATTCCAACTTTCAACTGTTTATCTTTTGCCTACCTATTCCACAACTTTTAACTTATCAAAAATTCCAAATTTTCAATTTTAAAATTCCCGCCAAATTCTCCAAGATTTTGTTTTTCAACACTAATTTCTACATTTCTCAAGTAATTCAACTCATTCCAACATAATTCTACAGCATTCCCCCAGACGTTATTCAGTTTCTTCGCCTTCACACGCAATTTCTCCAGAAATTGCATTTTCTAGTTACAAATATTCCTTTTACCTGTTGTATGACTGAGTACTCATAATGAAGAAATTATTGAGTGCGTTGTGCAGTACTAACTTAATAAGAAATAATAAATAAATTATTTGTGTAGTGATAACTTTACAATATGTGATAGTAAATAAATAATTAAATGAGTACACAAATAAGTAATTTCGTTGCCGTTTTGGTCAAACAAGATTGTCTTGAACCTACTTTGGCACAACACCGGTGTTACATGTCAAGTTGCTCCCTTGTTATCTTGCTTCCCGTCTCGAGTTACGACTGTTATGGTAAAGCGATTTTGTGCTTCACGACTAGAGATTCGTCACAAGCGACTTGGAATTTTCCTGACTGCAAAACTGTTCGAATTCTCAATAAAAACGCTGAACGAAGCGTATCGTTTGCATTTCCGACTGGCTGCAACACATAGCAAACACTAAAAAATATATAAAATAGAAAAGTCATAAGCGGGATTTGAACCCGTGTCGCAAATAAGTAAATTGCAGCGTTCCGAGCAGATATATACTGTCTAGTTTGCGCATTTATGTGACATTCTGAGATCGTTTAACTATCGTGGCCAAACTCATACTGTCGGAAATATTTAACGACTAAGCACCAAAACAATGTGAACCAGTATAAGACAATGACGACTTGCTAATCATAAACTGCTAGCAGTGAGACTGACAAAAAAACGTATACATGTTGTAAAAATCCAACTTTCAAAATTTGTTTGAACTCAAGAAAGCAAAACACGTTTTCGCAACAGATAGAGAAGGCTGACGAACTCAACAATAACAACATATCACATTTTTCTTTTCGCCTACCGGTGTTGTGCTTGATTTGGTTCCCCCGTGAGATTTTGTTCCCCCTGCCGCGGGAGCGCGCACGCCTTTTTGGAAAGCAAAAACCTTCTTGATCACCTTCATAGATATCTTTAAAAACGCTAGGTTACTTGAGACGGGTTCATCAAAAACGTCACTGGTCGGCCATATTGGGGCAGTCAAGACTGATCTTTTTTGTTTTTTGTTCATTTTTTAAAATTCATGTATTCAATGCAAAACATATCTATACACACACACACGCACACTGCTCAATAAAATTAAAGGAACACTTTGAAAATACATCAGATTTCAATGGTGACAACAAAATTGTTGGACATCTATACTGATATGGACAGTTTAATGTCTCAGGAACAAAAAGATGCAACATCTTTTGCTGGAAATAAAAGTTTTCAGCCTACAGAGGTCTCAGTATATAGACACCCCAAAAATCAAAGTGAAAAAATGATGTGGCAGGCTCGTCCATGTTGCCTAAATTCAATTTCTGCAACTCAAAATTATTTTGAATACCTTGTGTGGCCCCCACGTGCTTGTATGCATGCTTGACAACGTCGCGGCATGCTCGTAATGAGACGACGGATGGTGTCTTGTGAGATGTCCTCCCAGATCTGTCTAAAGGCATCAGTGAGCTCCTGTAAAGTCTGAGGAGCAACCTGGCGGCGTCTGATGGACTAAAACATCATGTCCCAGAAGTGTTCTATCGGGTTTAGATCAGGTGATCTAAAGGGCCATTCAATTGTGTCAATTCCTTCATCCTCCAGGTACTGTCTACATCAGTATGGGTGTCCAAACTTTTTGCAAGGAGAGCCAGATTTAGTAACGTGAAGGAGCCCAGGTGCCAAACGCAGCGCTTCTCTTCCGGGGGGGGGCGGGGCGGGGGGTAGCTAATGGGACGTCAAACGCTGCGTGTTCGCTTCTCTTCCGGGGGTGGACGCTAATGGGACGTCAAACGATGCGTGTTCGCTTCTCTTCCGGGGTGGGGGGGGGGTGCTAATGGGACGTCAAACGCTGCGTGTTCGCTTCTCTTACGGGGGGGAGGGGGGTTGCGCTAAAGGGACGTCAAACGCTTTGTGTGGCGGGCTCCATCTAGTGTTGAAATTGAGAAGTGCAACAGAGTTGAGCTCAAGCTTCTTGTGCAGGCCATATTCAATTATGTTTTCAGAATTTGCTGCGGTCCAATAAAAACTGGACCGTGGGCCGCAGTCGGCCCGCAGGCCGTAGTTTGGACACCCCTGGTCTACATACATACTCTTGCCACATGAGGCCGGGCATTGTCGTGGATCAAGAGGAACCCTGGACCTACTGCACCAGCGTAGGGTTTGACCATGGGTGCAAGGATTTCATCCCGATACCTAATGGCAGTCTGACTGCCATTCTCCAGCCTGTAGAGGTCTGTTCGTCCCGCCATGGAAATGCCTCCCCAGACCATCACTGACCCACCACTGAACCCGTCACGCTGAATGATGTTGCAGGCAGTATAGCACTCTCCTTGGCTTCTCCAGACCCTATCACGTCTATCACAGGTGCTCAGGGTAAACCCGCTCTCTGTGAAAAGCACAGGGCGCCAGTGGGGGACTTGCCAATTCTGGTGTTCTATGGCAAATGCCAATCGAGCTCCACGGTGCTGAGCAGTGAGCACAGGGTACACTACAGGACATCGTGCCCTGAAGCCACCCTCGTGAAGTCTGTTTCTGACTGTTTGGACAGAGACATTCACATCAGTAGCCTGCTGGAGGACATTCTGTAGGGCTCGGGCAGTGCTCAACCTGTCTCTCCTTGCGCAAAGCAGCAGATATCGGTTCTGCTGATGGGATGAGGACCGTCTGCAGCCCTTTCCAGCTCTCCTAGAGTAACTGCCTGCCTCCTGGAATCTCCTACATGCTCTGGAGATTGTACTGGGAGACACATCAAATCTTCTTGCAACAGAACGCATGGATGTGCAATCCTGGAGGAGTTGGACAATCTGCTCAACTTCAGGAGGGTTAAGAAATCGCCTCATGCTCCCAGTCGTGATAATGACTCTAGCTAAAGCCAATACTTGTGGAAAACCAGTTAAAAAAGATCAAGAGGGAGGAACTTGAAATGGCCTCCACCTGCAAAACCAGTCCTGTTTTGGGGACCATCTCATTGTTGCCCCTCTAGTGCACCTGTTGTTAATTCCATCAACACCAATGCAGCTGAAACTGATTAACAACCCCCTCTGCCGCGTACCTGACCAAAACCTTATCAGAAAAATCTAATTAAATTCATGCCATACCCTGATAAAAAACTGTTCCTTTAATTTTTTTGATCAGTGTGCATATATATATGTATATATATATATATACATACATACATAGATAGGCGGCTCGGTGGCGCACTGGGTAGCACGTCCGCCTCATAGTTAGGAGGGTGCGGGTTCGATTCCACCTCCGGTCCTCCCTGTGTGGAGTTTGCATGTTCTCCCGGGGCCCGCGTGGGTTTTCTCCGGGCGCTCCGGTTTCCTTCCACATCCCAAAAACATGCTTGGTAGGCCGATTGAAGATTCCAAATTGTCCCTAGGTATGAGTGCGAGTGCGGATGGTTGTTTGTCTCTGTGTGCCCTGCGATTGGCTGGCAACCGGTTCAGGGTGTCCCGCGCCTACTGCCCGATGACGGCTGGGATAGGCTCCAGCGTGCCCGTGACCCCCGTGGGGACTAAGTGGTTCAGAAAATGGATGTATATATATATTGTTAGTTGCTATCCACTCATGATAATAACAGACAGGAGGTGGTAAATGCTTTCAAACCTTTCCGTTTTTATGTTAGATATAGCTTAAATTTGACCAGAAATATTGTGAAAAGTCTTTGTGAATAAAAAAGAAATTGAGGTGTAGAGTAAAATTCCCTGTTTGCAAAAACGAATATATTCATATACTCAACTTGCATATGTTTGACATTGTCCCAGTTCTTTATCTTTAGTGCTCGTTATGCTTACAGTAATTAGCAGGAGGAAGAGTTCTCAGTTTAACTATTTAATGTATGCCAGAAATATCAATCCACAGCTGTGGAGCCTTCTCCGTGAGATTGCAGAAGGTCTAACCCCCACCTTTAAGGTTCCTATTCTTATACTACTCTGGGCCACCCTCCTGCAAAGTGGTGACTCTGCTGAGCCTGTGTGATATTATGTGACCTTGAAGTCTTAACTGAGAGCAACTTCTAGATATACGCAAAGCGTGTCATTTAGAAGGGAAAGCCAGTAAAAGCAAGAGAAAAGTTACAGCAATATAATGGCATAGCTCAAGCTACCTAACTAATCACAAGTGCCAAAGAGGTCTTCAGAATACTACACTAGGGCAGGGGTTCAGAGCTGCATGCAGCTCTTTAGCACGCCCTTAGCGGCTCCCTGGAATTTTTGCAAAAATGCATGAAAATGGAAAAATGTTTTTTTATTGTTTTTTTTTTTTTTTAATATGGTTTTTAGATGGTAATCACGAAACAACCATACTTATGCTGTAAAAAATGTATGTAGTAAACAGGGCTGTGGCCTCGGTTCGGACTCGGGGACTCGGACTCGGTCGGACTCGGTCATTTTTGCCGGACTCGGACTCGGACTCGGACTCAGTGCTGATTTTGACCGAGTCCACCGAGTCCGACAATAAAAAAAAAAAGAGGCAAGACGCAGCCAGAGAGTGTCACGTTACAGTCAGCGCGGTAGGAGTTGTAAGAAGCAGTAAAAACCCCACCAAACTCGCCGTAATGACCCGTGATATATGTTATATCCTTACTATTTTCCAGGTTCTTAGATAGCAAGAATAGGTCGGACAACGGCGTGAATGATAACTGCTTTATTCCTTACTCACAGTGCGTTCACAGGGCGTACCACAACAACACAGAAATGCGCCCAACCCCACTTCCGGGGTTTTTCTACTACGGAATTTGAGTTAGCCCAAAATACATAACATCTCTTCCCCTCTTACAATGAACGTGCTATATGCACCTATAACTTGACATCTTCAAGATCTATCAATAACTACCATTAAACAAATATCATATATGGTCCAGACAATTATGACAATAATATTCCCATGAAACCTTAACTTTGGGTGCGTTTGGACTACGTCAAATTATACCGAATTATAGCGAAAAACCGATGTCGTACGGCGTCGTACGGCGTCAGCACTATGTTGTTTTCAATAAAAACATGAAGAACTCACGTTTGCGTCAGTCAATTTTAATTTTTATAAAGGATTATTCTCATTTAATGCCATCCGCGTTCTGCCATTGAAGCGGGGTGCATTCAAAAAACAGTCGTACAGACGGAAACGTTTTGTGATCAAATCTTTCATAACGAGAATGATTTGAGTGAATTGATTTGAATGAATAATTGAGACAAAATATCAGTTCTGACGGCTCCTTTTGTCCCAAGCAAAGTGACAGATGGTGGGGAGGGAGGGGGGATAAAAATTATAAAATCAATTCACTCAAATCATTCTCGTTATGAAAGATTTGATCACAAAACGTGTGTGGCTTTTTCTTAAATGAACACGTTTGACATTGCTATCGTGTCAGCTTTTAATTATATTGCGCTGTCATGTTAAAGCAAATTAATAAATGCAACAATATTAATTTGCTTTGAAAATACCTGAGTAATAAAATAAAATGGATGGATGGATGAATGATGATCACAATTAAGTAGAAAGTCTCCTTTGTAATATATACTCCTTGTAGCCTGTACCCAAAAAGAGGAGTTTCTTTGCATCGATGTTTATGCAAAGAGCTCACGTAATTATATTGTTGCGTTTTGGTGAAGTGAATGAGTGTTCCGTCGTACGACTGGTCTTTGAATGCACCCCGCTTCAATGGCAGAACGCGGATGGCATCAAATGAGAATAATCCTTTATAAAAATTTAAATTGACTGACGCAAAGGTGAGTTCATGTTTTTATTGAAAACAACATAGTGCTGACGCCGTACGACATGGGTTTTTTCGCTTTCCAAATAAGGGGTCGTCACTAATTACTTGTGTTTAGATAAATGTCTGAGCTATAATGGTGTAATTAATGATTAAAACTTGAAAGTATCTGTTTATTGTATTCGTTTATATGTTAAATAAAGACAAAGCCATCACAAAACTGTTGTAATTATTTAGATTTTGATCTAAATTAGCCTTGAATAAAGACTAAGCATTCACATGAATTAACAGAAAAAATGGACAGCCGGACTCGGACTCGGACAGACTCGGACTCGGACTCATGGCCAAGAGCCCGGACTCGGACTCGGTGCAAAAATCCGACCGAGTCCAGAGCCCTGGTAGTAAATATATTAAAAGTACCGAATTTAAGAATGACGCCAAATAGCAAAATTGCGTCATATCCTGCGACACAGCACAGGTGATTTGTAAACAGGTGTGTGAGTGATGGGCCATGGATTCAAAAGGCAAAAACAGAAAGATTGCTGATTAGAACAGAGGATTTAAGAAAGAATGGACTGAACTATTTGCTTTCATTGCCAATGCTCAAGCATTGCCTGCATGTTTGATTTGCAATGAGAAGTTGTCAAATAACAAGAGCAATTTGGAGCGACATTTTCAGCTAAAGCATGCTAAATTTGCTGCCGATCACCCAGTTGGAACTGAGAGGAAAGGTGCAATTGCAGTGCTGGTGGAGAAATTTGAGGACCGAAAAAACAGTTTCAAGAAGTGGATTGGATCTCCAAACTCTACTACTTCTGCAAGTTTTGTTGCAGCCCCAGAGATAATTAAGCGCGGAAAACCATTCACCGATGGCGAGTACATGAAGGATTCATTCATTAAAATATCAGTGCCTATTTTCGGACTTCAAAAACCAAACTGAGATCATTCAGAAAATTAAAGACATGCCTCTCCGCACAAACAATATCACCGATCAGCTGATCAAGGACATAAATTCAGCTCCAGCTTTCTCAATTGCCTGTGATGGATGAGTCGTGTGATGTGACTGATATCAAACAGACAGCGCTGCTATGCAGGTACGCGAACTCTAATGGGCCGCAAGAAGAAATTATCAAATTGACACCACTATTTTTCTTTAAATTATTTTAATAGTAGGCATACAACTTATGTATGTTAATTTTTCCGACACGTGGTGACAGCTTCCTGGACCTGGCCTCCCCCATCTTGGACTTTCTGACCATATCACTGTTATGCGACAGCTTCCTGGACCTGGCCGCCCCCCTCCCCCATCTTGGACTTTCTGACCATATCACTGTTATGCTTTTGCCCGCATACAGACAAATGGTGAAAGCATCCAGACCGGTTCGCAAGCGGGTACGGGTGTGGCCTGAGGGTGCCTCTGATGCGCTTCGTGACTGCTTTGGGTCTACTTGCGACGATCGGACAGACATTGAGGAGTATACTGACTCTATTTCCTCCTACATCACGAAGTGCATTGATGATGTGACTCTCTCGAAATCCATCGTCACTCGGGCTAACCGGAAGCCATGGCTGACAGGGGCTGTCTTCAGGCTGCTGAGGGCCCGGGACAAAGCCTTTAGAGCGGGGGATGAGGCTGGCTTGAGGACTGCGAGGGCCGACCTGTCCCGGGGCATCAAGTAAGCGAAGAGGGCGTTGTCTTGCGAAATTACCGCCCACTTCAAGGACAGCAGGGACGCACGGAGCCTTTGGCAGGGCATTCAGACCATCACGGACTACAAGCCCGCGCCGCAGAGCTGTGAAGGCGACGTCCGTCTGCTCAATGACCTTAACCGCTTCTTTGCTCGCTTCGACGCTCAGAACAGTACTTGCCCGCTGAAGGCCACTCCCCCTTCACACGAGCTGCCCCTGTGCCTCTCTGCCGACAGCGTGAGGAGGGCGCTTGCCGCTATCAACATCTGTAAGGCGGCGGGCCCTGACAACATCCCGGGTCGTGCGCTGAAGGACTGCGCTGGTGAGCTGACGGATGTCTTCACGGACATCTTTAACACTTCCCTGCAGCAGGCCATCGTCCCGTCGTGTTTCAAAGCTGCCACCATCGTACCTGTGCCGAAGAAATCTGCTCCGTCCTGCCTCAATGACTACCGCCCCGTGGCACTTACGCCCATCATCATGAAGTGCTTTGAGCAGCTTGTCATGGAGCACATCCGATCCGTTCTCCCCCCCACCATAGACCCCTTCCAGTTTGCGTACCGAGCCAAACGGTCCTTTGAGGAGGCCATCTGCTCTGCCCTCCACTCGGCCCTCACCCACCTGGAGAGAAGGGACTTGTATGTGAGATTGCTGTTTGTGGACTTCAGTTCCGCCTTCAACACCATTGTGCCACAACGTCTCATCAGCAAACTCGCCAAGCTGGGCCTCAGTACCTACCTCTGCAACTGGCTACTGGACTTCCTCTGTCAGAGGCCACAGGTGGTACGTGTTGGCGACAAAATCTCCGCCAGCATCACGCTGAGCACAGGGGCCCCTCAAGGCTGCGTGCTCAGTCCGCTGCTCTTCACCCTGCTGATGCATGACTGCACTGCAACCTACAGCGACAACCGCATAGTGAAGTTTGCTGACGACACGACTCTGGTGGGTCTCATCACCAAGGGAGACGAGACTCAATACAGGTTGGAGGTTGACCTTCTCACCACGTGGTGCAGGGACAATAACCTCCTGCTCAACGTCGACAAGACCAAGGAGATTGTTGTAGACTTCCAGAAGGGTCACACCCAACACCTGCCGCTGACGATCGACGGTGCTGTGGTGGAGAGAGTGAGCAGCGCCAGGTTCCTGGGGGTGCACATCAGTGAGGATCTCTCCTGGTCCACCAACACCGCATCACTGGCGAAGAAGGCCCAGCGCCGCCTGTACCTCCTGCGGAAACTCAGGCGAGCGCTCCTCCGGCCGTCATGACTACATTTTACCGTGGCACCATTGAGAGCGTCCTCTCCAGCTGTATTGCTGTTTGGGGTGGTAGCTGCACTGACGACAACATGAAGGCCCTGCAGCGCACAGTGAACACGGCTGGTAAGATTATTGGTGCTTCACTCCCCTCCTTGAAAGACATTTACATCTCCCATCTCACCCGCAAGGCGACCACATATTGTGAGTTATGTGAGTCACCCCGCTCACTCTTTGTTTGATCTTCTGCCCTCTGGGAAGAGGTATAGGAGCCTGCGCTCCCGCACCACCAGACTCACCAACAGTCTCATACTCCAGGCTATTAGGTTCCCGAACTCTCTCCCCCTTTCTGTGTAGCGTCCTGTACTTTTCCGCTATGCTTTCTGTCTGCTGTATGCACACTGGCTCCGTTTTGCTTCTCTTATTTATTGTGTTATTTGTTTATTTATTATTTATTCATCACTCTTATTATTTATTGTTTGTGCCTTCTTGTTTTTATTTTGTGTCGTTCACTTGTATGTCTATCGTGTACTATGTCTCGTCACCGTGGGATAGAGGAAACGTAATTTCGGTTTCTTTGTGTGTCTTGACATGTGAAGAGATTGACAATAAAGCTGACTTTGACTTTGATGTATTGACAGTCTATGTTGCATTATAAAAGGCTTTTAGATTTTCGCGGCTCCAGACAGGTATGATTTTTGTTTTTTTGGGCTGTCATGTAACATGGAGTTTGGGGGGGAACAAATGGTGCAAAAAGTGAGTATGGATTGCTCCCAGGAATAAATTAGCGAAGCTGAAATTCCAAAACTTTCCAATAGATGGTGCCAAACCGTTACAGGAGACCAAAGATGGGCAAGACCAGCTGAATTAGCAAAAATAGAATGACACGGGGTCGGTTTTTGGGTCACGCACGGAAGCACAAATGTGGTTTTTATTTTATGTTCTTTTATTTGCTTGGCTGAAATATATTCTGTAACAGCCTAAAGCAATATTATCACACAATTAGACCAAGGTGCCCACCACTCCGAGAATAGTGGTGTGTTAAACATTGTTTGAAAGATTGAAACAGATGTGTTTTTATTCTTTTATTTTCTTTGCTTGGCTAAAATGTATTCTGTAACAGCTTAAAGCAATATTATCACACAATTAGACCAAGGTGCCCATCACTATGAAAATATTGGTGTGTTAAAAAATTGTTTGAAAGATTGATACAAATGTGTTTTTATTTTCTTTGCTTGGCTGAAATATATTCTGTAACAGCTTAAAGCAATATTATCACACAATTAGACCAAAGTGCCCACCACTAAGGAAATAGTGGTGTGTTAAAATTTTTTAAAAATATTTATTTAAGGGTTTTGATTTTATGGTTGAGTGAAGTGTGACTTGTCAAGTCAAGTTTATTTGTATGGCCCTAAATCACAAGCAGTCTCAAAGGGCTTCACATAGACAAAAACTGACAGCCTTGAGAAGGGACCACAGATGGATGGATCCCCCTTTCAGGATCACCAGGTTGAAATGGATGCAGAGAGAGCACAAATGATACATAATATGAAAATCAATGAAAAAGTAGATGTCCAAGTCAAAGCGAAGAGCTGCCGTAGGAGCCCTCAATTGTCCTGGCAGTGTCTTCGAGGAGGTTGAGCTGCAGTTCCCCCATCCTTAATTGGTCCACGAGAATCCAGATAGCCGCTGTCAGCTTGGGTGCCACCTAACCACCTCCCCAGCCGGGGAGGGGGTGGAGAGGGAGAGAAAACAAACTCCAGCCGAATCGGCAACTACAGATTAGTTAAATGCCATATCATAGAAATTTCAAGAGATTTCAAGAGTTTTTTATTCGCCATGTTTGAGCGTGCCAAACAAGGAATTTGACTGAGATTCTAAGAGTGGTAAGGGTTCATCAGAGCAACAGCCTGGGGGAAGAAGCTGTCTCTGTGTCTGCTGGTTTTGGCGTACCGAGCTCTGTAATGTCGTCCAGAGGGGAGTAGTTCAAACAGACTGCAACACGGGTGAGAAGGGTCTGTAGAGATGTTCCTTGCATGTTTCCTGGTCCTGGACAGGTACAAGTCTTTGATAGATGGGAGGTTGATTCCAATGATCTTTTCTGCAGTCTTGATTGTCCGTTGCAGTCTGTGCTTGTCTTGTTTGGAGGCCGATCCAAACCACACAGTGATGGAGGTGCAGAAGACAGACTGGATGATGGCAGTGTAGAAGGTCTTCAGAAGCTCTCGTGGCAGGTTGAACTTCTTGAGCTGTCTCAGGAAGTACAGCCTCTGCTGGGCCTTCTTCCGGACAGAGTCTATGTGGCCGGTCCATTTAAGGTCCCAAGAGATTGTAGTTCGCAGGAACTTGAAGGTGTCTGTGGAGAGAATAGTATTACTGCGGATAGTGAGGGGTAAATGTGGAGAAGGGACTCGTCTGAAATCCACTGTCATCTCCACGGTCTTGAGCGGGTTCAGCTCCAGGTGTTTCTGGCCGTTTCTGATGCTGGCTACAGTGCTGACAACATACTTAGCCAGTGTTATGATGGAGCTTCTGTGAGGAGTGGGATAAGAGGTGGTGTACAAGCTCTGCTGCAAAACAAGCTTGCTAGGTATATCCGATACATCCACTCCTACAACCATCAACTGCACTTAGTGGTTGTGCGTGCCATCCAGAGTGAACCATGTGCAAAGTGATTTTTTGACCTCTCTAGTTCATTGTACAAGTTTTTTCAGCACCACTATGTGTCTGAGAAATATAATGCACCTAACCTTAAAAGGTTGCTTGAAATCCGATGGACAAGCCACTATGAGGTGACAAGGTGCATTGTTGACAATCAAGACCATATTGTCAGTATCCTATCTGAGATGACAGAGGATGATAGGGCTGCTGTTGACCTGTGCATCGAGGCATCGGGTCTGCTGTGTCAAATTAAGAGGCATCACTTCTTTGGGACTGGAAAGTTTCTAGTGCTGGTGCTTGGTGTCTTTAAACCAGCAAATGCAATTCTACAGTCAAAGTCTGTAGATATGTGCAGTGCTTCTGAGGTTGTTGGTGCAGCACTGGAGTCCTTAAAAATCCTCCGTGAAGATGAGGATTTGGGAGAGTCATCTCAGGCAGCTGCTCGGGATTTGGACAATGAGCAAATGTCTTGGTTAAAGTGTTGTGCTCTCAACTGTGGGTCATACAGACTCGGACGATCCAACCATTTCGCCCTCTCTGTCTCTGAAAAGATCTCAGCTCAACATCATTGACAGGGCCATTTCAGAAATGGAGAATAGATTTTCTCAGAAGAACTTTGCGCTGATGAGAGCCATATGTAGTCTTGCACCCAAATCTAGCACATTTCTAGATTCAACCGTGTTGCATCCTCTGTCTGCGCTGGCTGGCACTGAGGCAGATGATTTAAAAAATGAAATTATTGTGGCAAAACAGATGTTTCTCAAGAAATGTCCAAATGAAACAGACCTATCCACTGTCTGTAAACACCTACAGGAGTACAAGGAAGCTTTTCCTGAGTTGCATAAATTGTATGTGATAGACCTGGTAATTGGTGTGTCTTCAACATCGTGTGAGCGTTCCTTCTCCACATTGTCACGGGTCCTAACCCCTTTTCGTCGCACCATGTTACACAAGCGAAAGATAAATTTGGTCATCTTAGCCCATGAGAAGTCCATAATGAGTAACTTGGATATGGATGAATTTGTGAGAGTTTTTGCACAAGGAAACAGGAGACTGGTGTTGTAGAGTGGAGTGGGGAGAACAAATAGTGAGAAAGGAGGAGATTCTAGTTATTAAGTTGCTAATAAGAAAAATACATTAAAAAAAGAAGAAAAAGTTATGTGTTATATGTTCTGCTCTGTAACTGTTATGTTGTACAAATTAGTTCCCTAACTTTTGTTGTAGAGTGGAGTGGGGAGAAAAAACTAATGAGAAAGGAGGAGATTTTAGTTATTAAACTGCTAATAAAAAATACATTAAAAAAAGAAAAAAAGTTGTTATATGTTCTGTTCTGTAACTGTTGTGTTGTACAAATTAGTTCCCTAACTATTTTGAGTTATTAGCTAATAAAAAGAAAATTATAAAAGTTTCTGTTTTTATAAATTAGTTTGAGAACTTGATGGTTGGTGATTTTTTTTTCATAACACTTCCTTTCAGTTTCGTAAATATTGATGAGAGTGACAAGTCCATTTCCCGGACACGCCTGTGAACAGTGGCTTTTCATACTTGGACTCCAGCTTTAGTCTACTGTCTTTGAAGCTCCCCCAAATTCTGGAAGCGACTCTTCTTCACAATGCTGTTAAGGCTGCGGTCATCTCTCTTGGTTGTGCAGCGTTTTCTGCCACATTTCTCCGTTCCAATAACCTTTTTGTGGATGTGCTTTGAAACTGCACTCTGTGAACAGTTTGTTCTTTGAGAAATTTCTTTTTGTGTCTTACCCTCTTGATGGAGGAGGTCAATGATGGTCCTCTGGACAGCAGTCAGATCAGCAGTCTTCCCCATACTTGTTATTTAGTTTACTGAACGGAGGCTCAGGAGGCTCAGGAAACCCTTGCAGGTGTTTTGAGTTAATCAGACCATTCAAGTGATTAATTGAATACATTACTAGTATACTTTTTCATGATACCGTATTTTCCGCCCTATTAGGCGCACCGGGGTATCAGGCCCACCTTCAATGAACGGCCCATTTTAAAACTTTGTCCATATATAAGGCGCACCGGACTATAAGGCGCATAAAATAGAAGCTTTACTGCAACAAACTGTGGTTGACTAGGGTTGCGGTATGCACCCACTAGCCAAGAACCAACGAGCCCTCTGTAAACAATCGCGTTTCTCAAACAATCTCCTATAAAATGATTGGAACTGACTAAAGTTCAATCTAATGCATTGGTACTACTTACCTATGTTTCCCTTCCATATCGATCCGTAGATTTACTCGAAACATGAACAGAGCGGCCTATTTTGACATGAAATAGCCTCGCGCGTATAGCAGCTATCGTTATAGCATTAGCCATCCGCAAAAACCCATGACCCTCAGCTCGCAATCTCCCATGAGCCTCAGCAAAGTGTAAACAATCGCGTTTCTCAAACGAGCTCCTATAAAATGATCAGAACTGACTAAAGTTCGATCTAACGCATTGGTACTACTTACCTATGTTTCCCTTCCATATCGATCCGTAGATTTACTCGAAACATGAAAAGAGCGGCCTATTTTGACATGAAATAGCCTCGCGCGTATAGCAGCTATCGTTATAGCATTAGCCATCCGCAAAAACCCATGACCCTCAGCTCGCAATCTCCCATGAGCCTCAGCAAAGTGTAAACAATCGCGTTTCTCAAACGAGCTCCTATAAAATTATCAGAACTGACTAAAGTTCGATCTAACGCATTGGTACTACTTACCTATGTTTCCCTTCCATATCGATCCGTAGATTTACTCGAAACATGAACAGAGCAGCCTATTTTGACATGAAATAGCCTCGCGCGTATAGCAGCTATCGTTATAGCATTAGCCATCCGCAAAAACCCATGACCCTCAGCTCGCAATCTCCCATGAGCCTCAGCAAAGTGTAAACAATCGCGTTTCTCAAACGAGCTCCTATAAAATGATCAGAATTGACTAAAGTTCGATCTAACGCATTGGTACTACTTACCTATGTTTCCCTTCCATATCGATCCGTAGATTTACTCGAAACATGAACAGAGCAGCCTATTTTGACATGAAATAGCCTCGCGCGTATATCAGCTATCGTTATAGCATTAGCCATCCGCAAAAACCCATGACCCTCAGCTCGCAATCTCCCATGAGCCTCAGCAAAGTGTAAACAATCGCGTTTCTCAAACGATCTCCTATAAAATGAGCAGAACTGACTAAAGTTTGATCTAACGCATTGGTACTACTTACCTATGTTTCCCTTCGATATCGATCCGTAGATTTACTCGAAACATTAACGGAGCAGCCTATTTCGAAATGAAATAGCCTCGCGGGTACAACAGCTATTCGGTGATGCCCCCTGACTACAGTTACCGTAATGTTGGGAAGCGATGCGACCTTGTAATTTACTAGTCGTACTAAAACGTACTAAAACATTTTGGCAGAGCACTGTGTACAACCAGTATGGATCAACAAATTCATCACTTGATCCATATATAAGGCGCACCGGACTATAAGGCGCACTGTTGGCTTTAGTGCGCCTTATAGGGCGAAAAATACGGTATTCTAATATTTTGAGATAGGATATTTGCGTTTTCTTAAGCTGTATGCCATAATCAGCAATATTAAAATAATAAAAGGCTTGCAATATTTCAGTTGATTTGTAATGAATCCAGAATGTATGACATTTGTTTTTTTAATTGTATTACAGAAAATAAAGAACTTTCTCACAATATTCTAATTTTCTGAGACAGTCCTGTATACTAACAGGCCAGCACAGCAAAAGCAGAACGGAGTCGTGACACCCTTTCACTTTAAACATTTTTAAAAACTCTAAAAAATACAATAACGTATTTAGAAGTACAATAGAGTGTATAAAAATAAAATTACAAAAGTCTTGTGCGGATGCCCTCGCGCTGGGCCGCGGGGCGCATCAGCCGGCCAGCACGCAAGAGCAAAAAGGAGCCAGACACGTTTATACTTCATAAAAGGTTAATAAATGTCTTGTGTATATTCTAACAATATATTTACTCTTGTTTATTTTCTTATTTATTTAAATAAATAAGAATGTTTCTGAAAGTGAGCTTGACATTACATTTTTTACAAAAGTGTTTAAAAATACAATAAAAAGTATAAAAAAAACAATAAAGTGCATAAAATTACAATAAAGGTTCATAAAAGTCTTGTG
The DNA here is from genome assembly GCF_033458585.1 of Syngnathus typhle. NCBI lineage: Eukaryota > Metazoa > Chordata > Actinopteri > Syngnathiformes > Syngnathidae > Syngnathus > Syngnathus typhle. Next base: position 894,346 of record NC_083742.1, read on the forward strand.
CGGGGATTGTAACAATATATTTACTCTTAGTTATTTTCTTTATCTTGTTATTTATTTAAATAAAGAAGAATGTTTCTGAAAAACGGTTTGACTTTAAAATGTTTACAAGTTTTTAAAAATACAAAAAAGCATTTAAAAGTATAATACAGTGTTAAAAATACAATAAAGGTTCATAAAAGTCTTTTATGGATATTGTAACAATATATTTTCTCTACATCGCTTATTTTCATCTATCATGGGTGGACTTGTAACCAATTATCCACAATAATCGAGGGATTACTTGTGTTCTTAAAAATGTTCACAAATTTAAATGGGATTCTGTAGTCATAGCTTCTTTCGGAGGGCCATTATGACTGTCAACCCAAATAAAGCTACAAAACAAACTGACAAATAACTCGTTTTCAAATCAGACGAGTAAAAACTGGTCAAATGTTTTTAAAAAAAAGATATTAAAAGTGAAGACAATTTGCAATTCGAGTAATGACACACGAATTTGATGCACAATTTGTGTTTGCGGGCCACATAAAATGATGTGGCGGGCCGTATCTGGCCCCCGGGCCTTGAGTTTGACTCATGTGTTTTAGAGATAAAGTTTTTTATTTTATTCAACACTTCTGTCTTCTGTCTAAACTTGTTCCGCCCCAAAAAGCAGATTTTTATGGTGTTAACATTTAAGAAAACATGAAACTTGGCTCACACATCACATTTGGTAAACTAATTGCACCTTTAAAAATGGATTATTCGTCCGACGGGAAGCAGGCCATTGTTCCGATTTGGAAAGGGAAGGACGACATCCGGGAGTACAACAATTATCGGGGGGTTACCCGCCTCTCAGTGCCTGGCAAGGTCTTCGCCACTGTACTTCTGAACAGGTAGTGCCACCGCGAAGATCACCATGGAGTGAGAACGCGGAGCCGTTGGGGCTACGTGTCTCTTGGATCAAGACAAAGCATTCGGTAAGATTCTGGATGGTGCTATTGAGTCGGCCGACGTGGCAAATGAGAGGGTTGACATAGAATACATCAAAGATAGATGAAAACCATCGGAGAATGTCGGGACAGTTTGGTGCTGCTCAGTGATCACGCAAAATGCCAGGAGCCCGAACACCTCACCAGGGAGACATCCTAAACAATCACAAAGGAGCGCACGGACAGGGAAACAAACAGGTAGCATGACAGACAAACTGACAAAGACTGACTAGAGTGCGGGGAATTGATGAGCCGGGAGAAGGTGTGGTGATGAGCAAATGAGGAACAGGTGACAGGCAATGAACGCTGATTACACTGGGGGTGTGGCTGTGAACAAAGAACGTCATTGGTCATTGTCAGGACACTGACTGGGTTACTGAAACATACAGGTGGACAACGAGCGCTGACCAGGATCATAGAGGAGCTGAGGAGTGACACTTTGACCCTTCAACACGATAAGAAGACGGCTTATGAAAGGGTATTGAGTTTCAACTTTTATCAAAAAGGTAATTTGTTGTTCATTTAGTGCCTGTTTTAATATTTAAAGTGATGGTAATGTAAGATTAGATCCATAATATTTGACCTGATGCTGTGTGTTTCTTTGTCTGTTTGGGTTGTTGTTAGGGTTTGCAGAATATCTTCATCGTATGATTATGTTGGAATGTAACCTGTAATAATTTAACCAGCTTGTCCTGTCTTAACAAAAGTAGTAGACCAAAGTGCTAAGATCTTTTCAACTTATTGACTAGCTGCAGAGGAAGCAAGCAAAGTTGCTTTGTTTACAGAACGTCGTAAAAGGCACCCTTCTATGCTTTGATCAGCAGGGGACCGGCTTCACCCTATCCTGTGTGTTCCCACACCCCCGCCTTTCAACCCCACTCTGTTTCTCTCAATAAATAAGCACCTGAAAAGGCCTGAGTCAGACCTCCATTCGACCATCGCTGTAAGCACAGCTGTGAATGGACTCTCTGCCTGCAGGTGTATAAAATGACTTGCTTGACTTTTGTGTGGTTCTTGCAAAATAAGTTAGAGTGAGCACTACCCTAACATTTTGGTGCCGAAACCCGGGATCCCTCATACCCGCCATCTGGCTGACGGAGGAAGACGTGCTGTATTGTTGACAAGCCAGCGTCCTTTAGGGGGACCTGGAAAAGAAAGTCCTGGGAAGAGAATTTCTTCGCTGGGCCAGCATCTTAGGTCTGCCTTCGTCTGCCAGAGGCGGATTGACGGGGTCCGGCAATGCAACGGACCAGGGGTTAGGTAAATTAAAAATTGTGTGGTTGTGAAACGCGTAAAAGGTGCACGGGAGACAGCTTGGGTTCAAGTCCCAGGGGAAGAAACAGGCTAAGAAAAGCAGAGCTTCTTTTTCGTTCATCGAAGGAGTGCGTAGATTCTTCTTTTTCTGTTTTTCCAAGCTGAGGGATCTGGCTTGGGTTAGAGTCCCAGTGGAAGGAACGTGCGAAGAAACACGTAGCTTCTTTTTTGGTAATCAAAGAAGAGTGTAGATTTTTCTTTGTACGTTTTTCCGGCCAAAGAACAGCTTGGGTTCAAGTCCCAGTGGAAGGAACGGGCTAAGAAAAAGAACGGAGCTTCTTTTCCTTAAGTGAAGAAGGGCGTAGATTCTTTTTTTTGTCCGTTGTTCCAAGCTGTTTGCATGGAAGTTGTGTGATTGAGAGTGTGTCTGGTAGGATAAATTGACTAATAGCAGTTCTAGCATTGATCCACGGCAATAACACAGGCCCTCCTGACGCATGACTGCACTGCAACCTACAGCGACAACCGTATCGTGAAGTTTGCTGACGACACGACTCTGGTGGGTCTCATCACCAAGGGAGACGAGACTCAATACAGGCTTGAGGTTGACCTTCTGACCACGTGGTGCAGGGACAACAACCTCCTGCTGAACGTCGACAAGACCAAGGAGATTGTTGTGGACTTCCGGAAGGGTCACACCCAACACCTGCCGCTGACCATCGACGGTGCTGTGGTGGAGCGAGTGAGCAGCGCCAAGTTCCTGGGGGTGCACATCAGTGAGGATCTCTCCTGGTCCACCAACACCGCATCGCTGGCAAAGAAAGCCCAGCGCCGCCTGTACTTCCTGCGGAAACTTAGGCGAGCGAGCGCTCCTCCGGCCGTCATGACTGCATTTTACCGCGGCACCATTGAGAGCGTCCTCTCCAGCTGTATTGCTGTTTGGGGTGGCGGCTGCACTGACTACAACTTGAAGGCCCTGCAGCGCATAGTGAACACGGCTGGTAAGATTGCTGGTGCTTCGCTCCCCTCCTTGAAGGACATTTACACCTCCCATCTCACCCGCAAGGCGACCACGATTGTGAGTGATGCGAGTCACCCCGCTCACTCTTTGTTCGAGCTTCTGCCCTCTGGGAAGAGGTACAGAAGCCTGCGCTCCCGCACCTCCAGACTCTCAAACAGCTTCATACTCCAGGCTGTTAGGATCCTGAACTCGCTCCCCCGTTCTGCGTAGCGTCCTGTACTTTCACTGTCTGAACTGTCTGAATGCACACTGGCTCTTATTATTTATTATTTGTTATTACTCTTATTTATTGTTTGTGCCTTTTTGTTTATGATGTTTTTTACTTTTGCGCTATGCTTGCTGGCTCCGTTATTTATTGTGTTATCTGTTTATTTATTATTTATTCATCACTCTTACTATTGATTGTTAGAATTTTTGCCTTCTTGTTTTTATATTGTGTCGCGTACATGTATGTCTATCGTGTTATGTGTCTCGTCACCGTGGGATAGAGAAAAACGTAATTTCGGTCTCTTTGTGTGTTGTGACATGTTGAGAGATTGACAATAAAGCTGACTTTGACTTTGACTTTGAAAGGTCAATTTAAACCTGCATTGAGGATCCTCAAAGAAAGACAAAATGTAAAAATGGTAAAAATTGTATAAACCTAAAATACCAAATTAAGATGGGAAATAAGAACGGTAAATCTCTAGCTCTTTAAGAAGATGAGAAGTTCATGGCGAGTAAATGTTTTAATTGTATGCAATACATGCCGAAGTGGAAGAAAAAGTATGGAGTAGAAGGGAAGTTGAAAGTTGAAGTGTGGAAGATAGTGGTTGATGTTTTGGAGGAGAGTGTAGATAGGACGACAAAGAGATGCTACACTTAATGGAAATTATTGATTGGTTGTGTTGTAAGATTATACAAACTTCTATATGCAAGCTAAATCTGAGAGATTGAGTTCTTTGAATTTGAAAACAAGGAGAAAATTCTGATTAATTTGCAAGCAGTTTTTTTTGTGTGTTGAGGTTTTTTTTGGATTGGTGGATTGTTCTATCAGGAACCTTGAGTTGGAAATGGTATATGAATGTTGTGTGGAGAGCTTGGATGAATTGGGACCAATGTGATAGAAAGACTCCTTTTTGGAGGCTGTGTGTGAGATGCAAATGAGCATTGATGACTGAATGCCCGACTGAAGGGAAAATACAGGTTGAATGGTTGAAGTTGTTGGAGACTGCTATGGACAAGTAGTTGAGCGACTTTGAAGGAAGAATGATTTTGAGTAAGTTAGATGCTAGAAAGGAAAAAAAAAGAAACAAATACAAACAAAAGAAAAATAAAGGTTGCTTTTGACAAGAGTTGCAAAGAACAGGCGAAGAACAGTCCTTGACCCGGCAGTTGCGTTTGGCGGTCGTTGATGTGGTTCCAAGACCTGCGTCTTGTGGTTTGTCATTTGTAACGTTTGGCTGTTGTGAACTTCCCAAACAGACATAAGTGATTTTGGCTTTTGTTGTTTGTTGTAATTGGTTAGTGGGAGGACCGCTGGAGCTTGCTCCTCCAGTGTCTCACCTGTGCCTTCCTGCCTTCCATTGTCTCCACTTAGACTGGACTGTGGAGGGGGGAGTGTGGTATTGTGGTGTGAAAAGGGTGTAGGAGCCAGCTCCTGTGGTGATTGATATTGTAATTTGATTGTGGGGGAGACTGATGTAGGTGTGGGGCTCTGGACTCTGCGGGTAGCTGTTTGCGGGGTTGGCGCGGGTGGGGGACGACGGCATTGATTGTCCCAGTACTGGCCAGGCTGGGATAAATCAATATGAAAATGCCGGCCCCCCCCCCCCCCCTCTTGCTTCCCTTGCTGTGGCTGCGCGCGGAGTGGGGTCGTACCCACTCCAGGGGTGTGCTGAGTGCGTGGTAGCAAGTGATATTGAAGCAGGGTGATGCCTAGGGAAGGTGTGACAATAGTTGCACGAAGGAAGAAAAAGTACAACCAAATCGTCAAAAAAGAGGATGGCGTTTACGCAGCGTTGTTTGTTGGTATTGTTTGTGAGCCTAGCCTTGGTTAAACAAAATTTGAGAGATGGAAAGAACTTGCTTTCCGGAATTGGATGATGTACAATTATGAAATAACGACATTTCAAAGCTAAATCTAAAATTTGAGAATAAGAGAGCGATTGAGTTAGTTAAAGTTAAGAAACTACAACAGTTAACTATTATGTTACTTTACTAGCAGTTATTTTTTTTATTTATTTATTTTTTTTATTCGATTGGTGGATTGGGTTGTTACGTTGAGAAAGGAAAGGAAACGATACAAATGGGCAGCTGTATTGAGCCATGGTGTTGTCACGTGCCGTTGACACCTGGCTCAACAGGGGGGATGGAAGGGCAGTTCAGTCAGCTTTATACAACATATGAATTTGATTCATATTCAAAAGGTTTATAAAAAAACTTTTGTAGAGCTTGTTTAACATGTGCTAAACACAATCCACAGGGTTATAATGCCTGGTCATAATAGATGCATTCTCAAAATGGATTGAATTGGCTTCAAAATATACACTGAATGCCTTAACAGTGGCAAAAACGTTATGTAAAGAAATAATACCTTGTCAACAACTGCTGTAGATGTTAAAGGATGGAATCACTATCTCTAAAATCTGTCACGTCTACTGATTGCGAAATGTGCGACAGAGTGTTCTATATAATATCCGTTGGAAAAAAAAAAGAAAAGAAACCATTGCTTTTAGAGAATGTAGTCAACCAAAATTGTATATGTACAGACATGCCAAGATCTGGGAAAAAGCTTGTTGTCTGGGAAAGGAAGGGTCTGCGCAATGTTCAGGGAACAATGCTGCACCTTCATCCAGAATGACACCGCCCCTGATGGGAGCCTGACGAAGGTGATTGCAAGCCTCAACACGAGGATGAAAGAGCACAACAAGTGGATGACTGCTTTTGGGAAGTATAAAGCCCTTGTGTCCTCAATTACTGCTATACTCACCTTGTGTGGATGTTGTTGTATTCCATGTCTCCGTGCTCTGTTTAATCGTCTTATCACTACAGCAATCTTTGCCCATGGACGACGAGATGGCGCGGGTATGCCTAATGTCTGAACGTCAGCATGTTGATGATAACGATGATGATAATGCAATTTTTGCACTTGAGTTCACAGGCTTTTTCCCAGATCTGTGTTTCCGAATGATGATGTCGCAACGTTTATCTTTTTTGGTGGAAATATTTGTGCTCATACTTGTGATCCCACAACTGAAGATCAAGAGAAGTGGTTGTTTTTGGTAATGTCAAAACTGAGCAAATGTGTGATAAACAGGAGGGAAATGTTGGAATAATTTAAGTGAAGCCTTGGCCTGCTAGACCTGTAGGCCTTGGCTTTACGAGTTTATGGCTTTCCTTTTATCTAGGTTCTTCCTCTTTTGTGACAGGGATGTCTTTTGATCCCTGTTAGCCATATGTATCCTTCCTGTCCTTATGTTATCTGTGTTTTTGTTCCTGTAAGAGGCCTTCACTAATAATGAGCAGAGCTTATTTGCATAGGCGAAATGTTATTATTTGGTTGAAAGAAACTTCATTCATTTTAGTTAACTGTAGGTTTGGTTCATAGATTGTTGTTGATCAGAACTAGGGATGTAAATCGCAGGTTTTGTCACGATACGATATAATATCGATACAAAGAACTACGATTTGATATTTGCCGATATCTTAAAGCCTGCTGCGATTCATTCACGATATATCGCGATATAGTGCTCTACGTTCGATCTTTTTTTTTAAAGTAAAAAATATAAAACAATATCCTGATTTATAACAATTTGTACGCAAAATCAACAAGCAAACTCTTTATTTAGGAATTTACAAGAGTATTGCAGTATACAAAGTGCTTACCGTTTTTTTCTGTGTATAGTGCGCCCCCATGTATAGTACGCACCCCTAAAAATGGCATGCTGATGCTGGAAAAAAGCTTGTACCCATGTATAATACGCACCCAATTTTTATGAATTTAAAAAAAAAACAAAATTAATTATTTTTTTTATTTTTTATTTTTTTTAAGTCCCAATGATCGTCACACACGCAGGGAGGCAATGGGTCCCATTTTTATAGTCTTTGGTATGGTCTTAACTAGGCTGGATGTAATTTATTTTGTTGGCATTGATTTCTCCGACTGCCCGTAAACGCACCACCGCGCTCCGTGCGCATGGAGCGTGTTTGAAGTGAACAGCAGAGAAGAAAGGAACAAGGCAAAGTGTTGTGAAATAAAATATTACCTGTAATACGGATTTAGGTAGAGAACTGAACTCTCGCTCTTTATATAGCTGACGTGTCTTGCTCATCCGTTCTGCGCATCTGTAATGGCGGCCTCCGTATGATATCCGGTTTGCGTGTGTGCGAGAGCGAGAGAGAGCGAGAGAGAGAGCGCGCGAGAGAACGCTCAACCGTAGCGCGCCGCCGACCGCCCAACTGCACCGGGCTGGTCGATTATTGTGACAGAGCCGTCGCTGAAATTTAGAAGATATTTTTAAAGTCCTGATGTACTTTCTAAAATTTAAGTGGACCTCAGTGCGCACTGCGCAGGGAGCTTAATTTGGTGCGGTCGCGCAACCGCAGCGCGCCGGGCGCTCACTGTCGCATTGCTTAAAGAGCGCCTTTGTGTTTTCGGATGAACAGCAGAGACCAAAGGAACAAGGCAAAGTGTTGTGAAATAAAATATTACCTGTAATACGCATTTTGTTATTTGCTGATTGAAACTGCTAATTAAACTGTGAATTGAAACTAATAGGAAGAAAACAACTCTCGCTCTTTATATAGCTGACGTGTCTTGCGCATCCGTTCTGTGCATTTTATTTCACAACACTTTGCCTTTCTTCTCTGCTGTTCACTTCAAACACGCTCCATGCGACCGCAATGCTCTCGTATCAGACGCTTGCTCGATCACCTGCTCGTTTGCTGTGCCGTGCGCGCACGAAGCGCGGTGGTGCGTTTACGGGCAGTCGGAGAAATCAACGCCAACAAAATAAATTACATCCAGCCTAGTTAAGACCATACCAAAGACTATAAAAATGGGACCCATTGCCTCACTGCGTGTGTGACGATCATTGGGACTTAAAAAAAATAAATAAAAAAATTTAAAAAAAAACAATTAATTTTTTTTTTTTGTACCCATGTATAATGCGCACCCCAGATTTTAGGACAATAAATTAGTTACATTTTGCGCACTATACACGGAAAAAAACGGTATTTTAATACTAAACTTTGATGTCGTGTTTTTTCTTTAAATATGCGGCGAGATTTGTGCTCCCTGAATATTTGATCACCGCATGGCAGGATTTACAAACTGCACGTGTATTGTCCGTTGAGCCATATTTTCTTTGGAATCCAAAGTGCTTCCAAACGAATGACTTGAAGCCTAAAGGGGGGCAAATTTCTTCGTCTTTTTGGACACTAGCCATAGCACCAGCCCAGGAGCCGCGTACTAGTTGTCGACTCCCCTTTCACGTGCCTGCTCTGCTCACAACACAACGCCGCGCACTGCTCCCTGCTCCCGGAAAGAGGAAGCAAGCAACAATGAACTGGATTTCAAAATAAAGTCGCGTCTAATGTCCGAGGTCAAACACGGCGATATAAATCGATGTTTACGTTTAGCATCGATGCCAATAAACCGTAGAGCATTATATCGATTAATCGATGTGTATCGATGTATCGTTACACCCCTAATCAGAACTGTTTTTCTTTGTTAAGTGTTAAACACAGTTTGAAGTAGTTGCGTACAAGTTATCCCATATTTACTCAATGTTTGTTCAAGTGTTTAGGACAAGCCACTCATTGTTATTGCATGTTAATTTACTAAGTAGATAAAGTCTAGCAAAGGTCTAGTTGCATTGTTCCACAGGAAAGTGACAATTGAAGTTATCTGATCTCACTCGCGGACGACTCGGCCAACAACTGGAGAAGAACAGATGGACAAACTCTGCGGGGGTCACGGGCCGACAATGAAGTGCTAATTCACACCACACTACATTCCTTAGCTAATCAACGTTGCTACAGACACAATCTTCCCTCCCTTTGGTGTAGCAACACCTCTGTAACCAGGGCAACCGAAACAGTGATAAAAGGAGCAGAAGAAACATCTCAAATGACTAATGCAAAGGTTGCAGAAAAGGTGCTTTTTTTTTTTTTGCTGTAATCCGGACGTGGTGCTGTTCTTTCGGTGGCGGATCCAGATCGGGATTTGGTCAGCAAACTACTGCGGATACGGAAGCAAAGACCGAGGTCCAGATCACCCCAACGTTCTGGCTGAAGGTCCCAAGAAGGAGGGGGACGGAGCCTGCGTCGACTGGACCCTATAAATTGTTGGAGCGCATCTCACATGCCGTCCGGCTGGCCGACAAAGGAGATTCGTGGTATCATCTGTCCCAGTGAAGGGTTCCTGCAAGGAACCAGATCAGCCATCGACAGTCCCCGCCCCCAGTACAAACAGAGGCAGAATAATCCTCTTCCCCCTTGGTGGCCAGGTAGTCCACCCTGAGCCACTGAAGACAACGACCACGCAACAGATATTTCCAAGTTCTCCCCGGACGGAGCAGATCTGCGAAGGGGGTGAGAATCGTGCTCACCCTCCACCAGTGGGCGTGCCAAGCCCCCAACGGCTGAACAATCACGAGCAATTTTTATCTTGATTGATAACATTGTGGTCGCCTAAGGCAGAGGGACCGTGTAACTCTTTTCCTGCATTTAATCTGGCCGCAGGTTTTTAAATTACACACACAATTTGGACTGGAGTATTGAGGAAAAACCTCATCTTCACTGGAAGTTATTGCTTTCATTGTATTTTCTTACTTATGTTTGACTGATAGGGGTTGACATAATCATATGATAAAACAGGAGGTATATGTTAGGGTTTGCAGAATATCTTCATCGTATGATTATGTTGGAATGTAACCTGTAATAATTTAACCAGCTTGTCCTGTCTTAACAAAAGTAGTAGACCAAAGTGCTAAGATCTTTTCAACTTATTGACTAGCTGCAGAGGAAGCAATCAAAGTTGCTTTGTTTACAGAACGTCGTAAAAGGCCCCCTGCTATGCTTTGATCAGCAGGGGACCGGCTTCACCCTATCCTGTGTGTTCCCACACCCCCGCCTTTCAACCCCACTCTGTTTCTCTCAATAAATATGCACCTGAAAAGGCCTGAGTCAGACCTCCATTTGACCATCCCTGTAAGCACAGCTGTGAATGGACTCTCCGCCTGCAGGTGTATAAAATGACTTGCTTGACTCCTGTTTGGTTCTTGCAAAATAAGTTAGAGTGAGCACCACCCGAACAGTGGTCATATTATGTCCATCTTTACGTGACTTTAAAGTGTACCGTATTTTCCGGAGATATAAGCTGCTCTGGAGTACAAGTCACACCAGCCATAAAATGCATAATAAAGAAGAAAAAAACATGTGTAAGTCACACCGCAGTACAAGTTGCATTTTCCGGGGAACTTTGTTTGACAAAATCCAACACCATTGGTATGAGGGATCCCGGGTTTCGGCACCAAAATGTTAGGGTAGTGCTCACTCTAACCTATTTTGCAAGAACCACACTGGAGACAAGTTAGTCGTTTCAGACACCTGCAGGTGGAGAGTTCACTCGTCGCTGTGCTTACAGCGATGGTTGAATGAAGTCTGACCCAGGCCTTTTCAGGTGCATATTTATTGAGAGAAACAGAGTGGGGTTGAAAGTGGGGGTGTGGGAACACAGGATGGGGTGAAGCCACTCCCCTGCTGATCAAAGCATAGCAGGGGGCCTTTTACGACGTTCTGTAAACAAACTTTGATTGCTTCTTCTGCAGCTAGTCAATCAGTTGAAAAGATCTTAGCACTTTGGTCTACTACTTTTGTTAAGACAGGACAAGCTAGGTAAATTATTACAGGTTACATTCCAACATAATCATACGATGAAGATATTCTGCAAACCCTAACAACCATGAACAGACATGAATAGGCAACAACAGGCTAAACAATATGGTATGCTAACGTTACATAAACACAAATGAGGAACTGAGAATGTGCCTGAGATAACATTACCAGTTATTCAAATAACTATAACACAAATGACAAGTTTATCAAACCATCCGTGTCACTCCAAATCATAAAATCCATCAAAATCTTTGTCCTGTGCGTCACTTCTAAACAACGCCTCTGCTGACTCCGGAAGTACATGCGGCGCTAACGTCAGACTCATCATCAGTTGCAGTTCCGATTATTCCACAGGCCTGTATAATTATATATAAACTATACATTAATCCCTCGCTACATCGTGGTTCGTTTATCGCGGTTTCACTATATCGTAGATTTTATTTCCAAATTATTATTTTTTTAAGTCAAAATAAAACTTGAGGAATTATGGCACAAAACTTGCCCACACGCCAGCAGAAGGCAAGGAGTGCCCAGACAATTGCAGTGCGTGTCTCGTCCCCAGTTTTGTGATGTGTATAGGTGTGTGCTTGCCCCTCCCTTCCTGTGTGCCCTTGATTAGTGTAATCACACTCACCTGCCTCTTGTTAACTGTGTTGTATTTAAGTTCTGTTTGTGTATCACTCGCTGTTGGAGCATTGTGCATGCTGTTGTTTCTGTCATGGAATGCCACCCTGTCCGTTTTGTCTCACGTTGCTGTTCGGTTCCTGTTATTGAGTTTGCCAGTAAGTTATGTTAGTTGCCGAGTATGTTGTTAGGGTTTGCAGAATATCTTCATCGTATGATTATGTTGGAATATAACCTGTAATAATTTAACTAGTTTGTCCTGTCTAGACAAAATTAGTTTACCAAAGTGCTAAGATCTTTTCAACTTATTGACTAGCTGCAGAGGAAGCAATCAAAGTTGCTTTGTTTACAGAAAGTCGTAAAAGGCCCCCTGCTATGCCTTGATCAGCAGGGGTGCGTCTCCAGCCCAACCTGTGTATTCCCAAACCCCCACTTTAAACCCCACTCTGTTTCTCTCAATAAATAAGCACCTGACGAGGCCTGAGTCAGACTTCATTCGACCATCGCTGTAAGCACAGCGACGAGTGAACTCTCCGCCTGCAGGTGTCTAAAATGACTAACTTGACTCCAGTGTGGTTCTTGCAAAATGAGTTAGAGTGAGCACCACCCTAACATATGTCTTTTGAGTTTGCTGCGATAAACCCTGGTCCAAGCTGCACTTGGTTGCCTCGCTCCGTCTCCACTATCCCATTCGTGACAGTGCGTACACTTGTACCTTTTTATAAAAACATTGTTATAATAACAAGAGTTCTAAAAACATATTTACAGTGTTGTACCTTGTTATAGAATTTTTTTTATAATAATAAAAGAGTTCTAAAAACATATTTACAGTATAAACACAATACCTGGTTATAAAAAATGATAAAAGTTGTTCTAAAAACATATTTACAGAATGTTTTAAGGATTCTCCATGTTATTTATGTTATTCAGCCGTGCTTTGATTTGAGGTAGGGTGATTTATTTTGAAGGTCGTTTTCAGGCGATACGATTTCCTGTTTTACGTTCGTGTACATACAGTATGTCTGTTACAGTGGTACAGAAGTCAGTGACAATGTAAGTGGGTCTCCTAACAAGAGGAATGAACGATCATATGTATCTAACCTTTAGGACAATGTAGTATCGCTCCAATTTTTTATGTTTTTTTTAATTCAATGTTTTATCAGGTAAGCCAATTGAAAACACCTTCTCATTTACAATGGCGACCTGGAGACAAGGTGTCTTAAGTGTCTTGCCCAAGGACACAACAACATATTACTGTGACAGAGCTAGGATCGAACCGCCAACCCTCTCTACTGCCTGAGCCACAGCCACAAATGTTCATTTACATTCCTTTAGAGCAGTGGTTCTCAAACTTTTTTCAGGGATGTACCCCCTTTGAAATATTTTTTCAGCCATGTACCCCCAGCGCAACACATTTCTGGTCAAAAAGAAAGAGGTACAGGATTGTGCCATCAGTGTTTGATTGCCCTGCAGCGCATAGTGAACACGGCTGGTAAGATTATTGGTGCTTCGCTCCCCTCCTTGAAGAACATTTACACCTCCCATCTCACCCGCAAGGCGACCACGATTGTGAGTGATGTGAGTCACCCCACTCACTCTTTGTTTGAGCTTCTGCCCTCTGGGAAGAGGTACAGGAGCCTGCGCTCCCGCACCACCAGACTCTCCAACAGCTTCATACTCCAGGCTGTTAGGATCCTGAACTCGCCCCCCCTTTCTGCGTAGCGTTCTGTACTTTGCGCTATGCTTACTGTCTGCTGTACGCACACTGGCTCAGTTTTGCTCCTCTTATTTATTGGGTTATTTGTTTGTTATTTATTCATCACTCATTTTATTTATTTATTATTTATTAGTTATTGTTTGTGCCTTCTTGTTTTTATTTAGTGTCGTCTGCTTGTATGTTTATCGTGTACTGTGTCTCGTCACCGTGGGATGGAGGAAACGGAATTTCGGTCTCTTTGTGTGTCTTGACATAGGAAGGGATTGACAATAAAGTGACTTTGAACTTTGAACTTAATATCTGAACATTTAAATATGTAAACTAAAGTGCAATCACATTTGTAAATTAATGGCTTCTGGTTTTTGAAATGTAAATAAACCAATCTACTGTGATAAAACAACAAAATTGCAATAACTGCATTAATCATCAAAGTGAAGTCTGTACCTGTAGTCTTGAAACAAATCTGAATAAGGAAAAACATTGCAATAAAATAATACAAACTGCTACCGCTATTGTTGGGGAACCTGAGGACTGTATAGGGGGTTGGCTCGGATGGTTATGCTTTTTTCACCCCCAGGTGTCGGTCAGAACACAGGAGGGAAGACGTACGGGGTCACCAAGAAATTGTTAGGCTACGGATTTTAGTTATTGATCTGACTCCAAATTGCGATCAACACTTAACACAAGAGTTGTTATGTCCAAATTCACACACTGTCGCACCTAACAATTTTGCAAGTTCGTTCTGTCAAAGAGAAGACCAGTAGATCAATTAGGCCGAATTTAGCAATTGTTTAATCCTGACAAAGCAAGCTAATACAGGCGCGTGGGGCCCCCGGGTGCCTCACACACTAAAACTCGTGTTTTCTTGTGACCATCAAGAGACAACACATTCTTCCGGGTTGCCCAGTTTTAAAGAAACACAATATGAATATTCAAGCATGCAAAATATTGTGTGGTGATTGGTCGATGGTCATCTCCTCCTCGTTTGGGTTTTTCCGCTGCTCAGCGCAGGTGTCTGGTCTCAGTTGTAGGCGGTTGGGTCTGGACCACCATGACGAGTTGTTATTCGCGTTCCTCACCGGCCTTGAGATGTCCTCCCTGTCTGGACATCCTGTTCCACAATACTTTGTAGAAAATAAGTTCATGCAGTTGCCTGCACATTCCTTCCCACTTATTATGCGACCACACTACTACTAGAAATTATATTGATATGATGAGATATGTCTAACGCAGCCTTAATCAAATATGTTTGCAAACTGCCGAAGGTACATTTCCCTTTAACACCAAACATAAGTCATTGAGACAACAAAATACATTTGCTGGCGACCGTTAGTTGCCGTGCCGCTGCGTAACAGCTGTAGTCATGCGTGTACGCTGCTCGTACAATGCGAGGCAAACTTAAAGGAACGCGCCGGAACTGTCAATCAAACGAAACGCAACGCACACGAAGCAAACCGCGATCGACAAACGGCACAACAGTAGACAGTAGTAACAATGAAATGTATATACTCACTTTGTTTCTAAGACGCACACGATCACAGCAACATACTCAGTCGATACCAGCAAACTTTAACTTAACGCTGCGCACAAGTGAATGGGTATAATGTCTCGACCCCGAATGTAAGACAACCCCCACTTTTTCAGTCTTATTTCAATGCAAAACACATCGTCTTATATTCGGGCCAATACGGTAGATTTGCTGAAAATCCTTCACCAAATTATGGAACTCTTGTAAGAAGTTTCCTTTTTCAGTGAGTGTGTGTACGCTGGCTTTTGTGTAGAGTTTCTGACTGTGTGTCCTATAGGTGAGTACTGAGGGCTGAGGGGTTTCCTCTTCATTTCGCTGCTTTTCTGTATCTTGTCCGTTATCTTCATCATGCACATCAAGCTCTGCACTACTTTCTTCAGTGCTTTGTATTATAGCATGATTGTCATCTGCCATTTTATCTTGATTTATACATTCACATTAAACTTATCTTGCCGAGTGTGCAGCTCTTTTATCTTTGAAATATTACGTTGGCTTTGGTTGTTTGCTTGAATGAATGAATGAAACTTTATTTCTTCACACCTTCATTAAAATTTCTTTCATATACATATAACATGACATTTTAATAGCATGAGGAAAAGGGTCCTCGAGTGAAGCTAAGTATGAGCTTATATAACGGGGCCCAGACATACGGCTGGACGGATGGACGGACAGACAGACAGACAGACAGACAGACAGACAGACAGACAGACAGACAGACAGACAGACAGACAGACAGACAGACAGACACTCATTATAAACACATACACACTCTCAACCCAGCTAACTATGGAATTGTGGATTTAATTATAGGTTTGTAAAAGATAGCTAAAAATATGTATATTTAAAATTGGAGATAGAGGTCACGACCTTAAAAGCTTCATCCATTTTGTTCCAAACACATACCGTATTTTTCGGAATATAAATCGTTTTTTCTTTTCATAGCTTGAGTAGGGGGGGGGGGCGACTTATGCTGAGGAGCAAATTATATGTGAATTTTTTCACAAATTTTCAAAATTAAGAAAAAAAAAAAGTGAAACCACGATAAACGAACCGCGATGTAGCAAGGGATTACTGTAATTTGAATTTCAAGTGACGTCAGCGGCGCGGCGGTTGTTTACATAAAGGACAAAGATTCGATCACGGGATGACGAAGATGACGAAGGGTCCCACGTACTCGCGTCATTAGCAGCTTTGTTTGTAAGTGACACGAAGGACGAAGAGTTTGAAGGATTTAATTATTTGGAGTGACTCAGAAGGTTTGAAAAACTATTATGCTTTTACGCATGCCCAGTCCTACTCTACGAAGCTCTCTCTCTCTCTTGGATGGAAGTCGGGGGCCTGCACTCGGCCAGGTGGCTGTCTGGGGACGGTGGACGGGGCTCTGACATGGCTTTTACGCACGCCCGGTCCTACTCTACGGAGTTCTCTTTCAACTCCGTGGATAGAAGTCGGGGCCCGGTGCTCAGCCAAGTGGCTGTCCGGGGACGGTGGATGGGGCTTGGACATGGCTTTTACGCGCGCCCCATCCTATTCTATGGAGCTCTCTTCCACCTCCGTGGCTGGAAGTGCCACCTCCGGGGATGGAAGTCCACACCGCCACACGCCTGGAAGTCGACGCCGGTGCTTGGGGCCGTGTGGCGGTGAACTATTCATGTTTTGATTATTTGATGTATTTTATTTCGTGTAGCAACTTGTATATGGTTTTATTGTTACAGTTCAATAGTTGTTGACTCGTTGAACTCTTGTTTTGTTAAATAAAGAGCCATTTACCAAACCCACGTCTTTCCTAGTACTTTGTTAACGCTACAATATAGTTATGTACTAGATCTGTGGAATAACGACGAGGCTGACGTCAGGGCGCACGCGCGGCGTTGTTGTCAAAGGACGAGAAATTTGATCGATGGATGTAATGATTTGGAGTGACACAGATGGTTTTATAAATGTGTTATTTATGGAATAGTTACTTGAATAACTCTGAATGTTACGTCAGGCCCATTCTCAGCTCTTCGTTTGTGTTTATGTCACGTTAGCATACCTATCGTTTAGGCTGTGGTTGTTCATTCATGTCTGTTCTTGGTACTGGATTTTGTCCAATAAATTTCCCCCAAAATGCGATTTATACTCCGGAGCGATTTATACGTATATGGTTTTTTTTCACATTATTGTGCATTTTATGGCTAATGCGACCTATATTCCGGAGCAACTTTTAGTCCGAAAAATACGGTACTCACTCTCAACCCAGCTAACTATGGAAATGTGGATTTAATTATAGGTTTATAAAAGATAGCTAAAAATATGTTTTTTTAAAATTGGCGATAGAGGTCATGAGCTTTAAAGCTTCATCCATTTTGTTCCAAATCTGAGGTCCCCTAAAGGTAAAAGGTAAAGACCCAATGATTGTCACACACACATCTGGGTTTGGTGAAATCTGTCACTTTTAACCCATCCCAGAAGGGAGCAGTGAGTAGCAGCGGTGCCGCGCCCGGAAATCATTTGGTGATCTAACCCCCCAATTCCAACTCTTAATGCTGAGTGCCAAGCAACACTCGTACTGGTGCACACACATCTGCTGTATTTTCCTAAGATGTGTGTTTTAACTCGCGTCTGATGGGAATGCTGGGGTCTGGTGATGAGGATGAGACTGCCTAGTACATGAGTGGGCAAACCTTTTGACTCGCAGGCCGAACTGGGTTCTAAATTTGGACCAGAGGACTGAAGCAGGAGCAGATGGATGTAGTGTTTGTGTGAAGTAATATAAGCGACCTGTAAAGGTCATTGCATAAAATATTTTGGCCTTTAGTAGGTAGTAAAGCATGGATATTCCCAAAAGGTTTTTTGAAAACAAATGCATTTGTTAACAGCATTAAAAAAAAAAAAAATTCACTAAAAAACTGCTATCAGTGATTCTCATAAAATACGACACTGTTATTATGAATAACAGTCTCCATCACTTCAGTGCCTGCAGGTCAGATTAATCAAAGATGTTTATCTTATGAGATCACATCAAACGGCAAACATTCTGACCAAATATATCATCTAGAAGAATCGGTGAAAGCATACATCCAAATAAAGTAATCAAAACGGCAACACGGTGAGGGGTATCAGAGTAGAGTTTTAACTCACAAACAGCTGGTAACAGAGGTGAGGAAACGGGAAACACGTCCTTAAAGTAAGCCTTAAGAACTTTACAGGTTAAGATTAGTCGCAAACAGGTGGTGCATCAATGTCCTTGAGCAATCCTGCATTGTTTGAAAATGAGAATGGTCACTAGTTTTAATCCCTGTTATGTGTACAAATCATATTCAAAAGGCATTTTTTACAACAAACTTGAGAGCCTCCCCTTCATTTTCAGTGGGAACAGTGTTGTTGGTCTCCCTTTTTTGCTAGTGCGTCATAGTCTGGAGTAAAATTTGTTGTGGCAATTCTTAGGAGAGATCCGAGGTGTTGGTCCGTTTACCTCGATCTGTGACGGGTTGATGTTGACGTTCATGTGGCTGAACGTCACATCGTGTACGTCGAGCCAAATTGGCCACTCTCTTTTAAACACTCGGCACTGTGTCCACCTTGCTTTTCCTTGGGCGACTCATTTTAATAGAAGGATTCCAGGGGAAGGTTTGTGAGTGGCTGTAACGCAAAACTGCATCTGAAAGCTCAGCGCGCGAATTACAAGAATGCTGTCGTCACAGCCCACGCTCTAAATTCGGGACTGATACAAATAGAGCGCGAGTGCGCCATGTCCGTACTACTGAGTACGTACACGCACTTGTGAGTGTGCACCGAGCTTTCTGACACAGCTTCCGGTAGTAAATGCGCAGGCGAGCGGTTCCCCATCTACTGGGGAAACGCAGTCATTGCAGGCAAAATGACCCCAAAAAAGGTTAATACCGTATTTTCCGGACTATAAGGCGCACCTAAAAACCTAAAATTTTCTCCAAAGCCGATTTATAGTCCGGTGCGGCTTATATATGGACCAAATTCCTAAATTTAAACTGGCCCGAAGCATTGTGTGATGAAATCAATCATAAGTGGCCCACTGAAGACTATGAAAAAGACTATGGATCATTGTTTTGTGATTATAAAGTAATTTGTTGCGTCTGAAGTTGAAATAAAAAAGATAAAAAGGAGAATGATTTGATTTGGATTAAAAATCTGACATGATGTATTAATGGTGCACCTTATAGTACGGTGCGCCTTATATAAGGACAAAGTTTTAAAATAGGCCATTCATTGAAGGTCCGCCTTATAGTCCGGTGCGCTTTATAGTCCGGAAAATACGGTAATATAATTTATTCAGGGTTGGCGGGCCGGATTAAACGGTCCCGTGGGCCGGATGTGGCCCGCGGGCCGTAGTTTGCCCACCCCTGGCCTAGTATGTGGTTTCTCTTGTTCACAACTTGAAACATGACACATGCATTATGAAATTCATTCAGCTCAGGTAGTCTTAGTAACTGAAAACGGCGGAAGAGAGGAAGGGATGGAGAATTAAACTCAGACCAAGACAGAAATTACTTTCTTTTGTAGAGATTGAAGTTTTTTAAGGTGCCGAGAGAGGGGGTTGCCCCATATGACATTGCAATAGTTAAGATGAGGTTCAAATAGAGTTTTGTATAAAATAAGGAGTACTGACTGAGGGTGGAAATGTCTGACTTTGTAAAATAAACCAACATATTTTGTTAATTTAGATACAAGGTGATCTATGTGACATTTAAAATTGAGTGAGTCCCCCCTCACCCCCAGGAATTTTGTGACATGGACTCTTTTTATTTCTCCCCCACTAATGGCAATTTGGCAGTGATCTATGTGTTTAAACTGTTTATTTGAATTAAAATAATTCCTAATAATAATAATTCTTTCGGAACTGGCTGCTAGACTTCCTCACCAACAGACCTCAGTCAGTCCGGGTCGGACAGAACACCTCGGATGTCATCACCCTCAGCACAGGCTCCCCTCAGGGCTGCGTCCTGAGCCCCCTGCTGTTCGCCCTGATGACACACGACTGCGTCCCCAGGTTCACCACCAATCACATCGTGAAGTTTGCAGACGACACAACGGTGGTGGGCCTCATCAGCGATAACGACGACCTGGTCTACAGAGAGGAGGTGGAGCAGTTGGTGGGCTGGTGCAGAGACAATGGCCTGATCCTGAATGTGGAGAAGACGAAGGAGATCATCGTCGACTTCAGGAAGAACCAGCCTCACCACGCTCCACTGATCATCAACAGCTCTGCTGTGGAGGTGGTCAGCAGCACTAAATTGCTGAGGGTCCACATCACAGATGACCTCACCTGGACTGGGAACACCACGACACTGGTCAAGAGGGCACAGAAGCGCTTGTACTTCCTGCGGAGGATGAGGAGAGCCCACCTGCCCCCACCCATCATGAGGACATTCTACCGAAGCACCATAGAGAGCATTCTGACGAGCTGTCTCTCGGTGTGGTGTGGGGGTTGCAGCGCCTTCGATTGGAAGAACGTAAGGAGAGTGGTGAGGACAGCAGAGAGGATCATCGGGGCTCCTCTTCCCTCTATTCAGGACTTGTCATCCCAGCGCTGCGTGTCCCGAGCCCGAAATATTATTAGTGACCCATCACACCCCCACCTAGGACTGTTCTCCCTGCTACCCTCTGGGAAGAGGTTTCGCAGCATCCGCTGCAAAAAAACACGGGAAATAGCTGGGGCTATGGAGTCGATAGTGGTCATGGCTCGCAAGACGCACTGGCACAAGCGGAGGGGAAGACGCAGACTAAATACACATACTAATCCTAACCCTAACCCAAATACACAGAACAAGAGAGGGGACTAAAGGTCTAAAATCCTATTTGGTTGATCAAGTCGAGTGATCGGCTCTCCTTTGTTCCAAAATCCGAATTCTGTTTAAAAAAGAGGAAAGGTCTGGCCGTGAGGAGAAAGTAAAAGTGGCGACTTCTCCTTTCTGCCCGGAGCGGCTTTCTCCCCTGCTTTCCTCGAAGCTTAAAACTTGACAAAGTCCAATTCGAAGACTCTGGAAATTCATCTTAGTAGATTTTGGTTCAATCTCAAAAATAATGCAAAATCCATCTTCGTTCTTTTACTCCGGGCAGCGTCACGGCCATCACCCTGACTAGGAAGAAGCGCGCCCGCTCTGTGTCCGGGCAACCTATTTATAGGCTTCTGGCATTACCTCATTGGAATTACATCATCCCGCACGTCAGGTGACCTTCCTGGAAGTTTCGAGAATGTTCCTTAGCTGATACCTGTCCAGGCCAGCTAGAAACCACTGGTTGTCTTGGCAACCTTGCTTCAAGCAGCAATCATCGGAAACAGATGTTTCCTGTTTTGCTCGTTCTTTACTTTTAGTATTAGCCCTTAAGTCTCCTCTCAACTTAATGCATTCAGGTATGGATGGAACACCAATGTTAAATACAGGTTGGACAAAACATTGCAACATGAATCACATATACCGTTTTTTTCCGTGTATAGTGCGCCCCCATGTATAATACGCACCCTAAAAATGGCATGCTGATGCTGGAAAAAAGCCTGTACCCATGTATAATACGCACCCAATTTTTATGAATTTTTTTTTATGAATTTCTTTTTTTAAGTCCCAATGATCGTCACACATGCAGGGAGGCAATGGGTCCCATTTTTATAGTCTTTGGTATGGTCTTAACTAGGCTGGATGTAATTTTTTTTGTTGGCGTTGATTTCTCCGACTGCCCATAAACGCACCACCGCGCTCCGTGCGCGCATGGGAAAGAGGCGTGCGGACGTGAAAAAGGCGGCTCTGTATGGGAGAGACGTTGAAGAGGAATAAAAACACCCTTGGAAACCAAAACTTGGTGATTTCAAGTTTCATTTCGAGGGACATTTGTCACGTCTCGTCCCCAGTTTTGCTATGTGTCTAGGTTGCCATAGTTTCTGTTCGCGTCGCCCCTCTCTTCCTGTGTCACCTCAATCGATGTAACGTGTTTTGTATTTAAGTCCTGTCTGCCCCTCGCTCACCGTCGGATCATTGCATGTGTTACTGTCATGATGTCTGTTTGCTTTCTGTTCCTGTCTTTGGTAATGTCACCCTGTCTTTTTGTTCCACGACTTTGTCGGTCAGTCCTGTTGTTGGTTTTGTTTTCTAAAAAAAAAAAATAAAATTAAAATTTTTTTGTACCCATGTATAATGCGCACCCCAGATTTTAGGACAATAAATTCATTAAATTTTGCGCACTATACACGGAAAAAAACGGTATCTTGTCTAATAAAGATCAATCTCAACACATAATAGTACTTAACACAATAATGGGTTCTTCCAACCTAAACATATATATTGATATTGCTCAAGCTGTTGCATCTTAAAATTATGGCATAGCAAATTCATATTCCAAAATTGTGCGTGGCTACGTGTTTGAACAGGTTGTGTCCTCCCAATTGCTAACTATTTGATTTATTAGATTTGTTAATTTCCATCAGGTCACCCCTATGTCAAGCTTTAACACCATTTCCTGGGGAAATTTTGAACTACTACATGTTTTGGGATAGCCAATGTGCCTGGGCCAAATTCACTACCTAATTTTACACCATCTCGTACCACCATGTCACTTGACAGTATCAAAAGCCTTTGATAGGTCCAAGAAGATAGCAATGCCACATTTCCCCTCCTCAATGGTCATTCATTTTTTCGATAAGCTCAATAATTGCCATAGATGTCGTACTCTTCTTTTCTAAAACCATACTGGGAAGGGAATTTCGGTTTCTTTGTGTGTCTTGACATGAGAAGAGATTGACAATAAAGCTGACTTTGACAAGAATATTCAGGATGTCAAGGTAGCCACTTAGTCTATTGTACACAACCTTCTCCATTACTTTGGAAAGAACTAATAAAATAGAAATTGGTCTGTAGTTACTCAGGTCATTTTTGTCTCCTGCTTTAAAAATTGGGATGACTTTGGATATTTTTAACTTCTTGGGTACACTCCCAGTAAGTAGCAAAAGATTAATACAATGGGCCAAAGACTCTACAATAATGTGCGCAATGTCTTTCACCATTTTACTAGAGTCCATCAATGCCAACAGTATGTGAGCTCTTTAAGTTTGCCGGGTTACATGGTGGATAGGATGGTAAAAGAGTGTGAGTGTGTATTGGATTTGGCCCAGACGAATTGGCGAAGATGAAATTCCAAATTTCAAAGCTTGACATGGAATAGAATAGATCTTTATTTGTCATTGTCACATGTACAACGAAATTTTAAAAGTGCCAACCGATCCGCGCATGAGATAAAAAATAAAAAGATAAAAAAATAAAATAAATACAAACTAAAACCCACAGAAGAACATACACAGACATACCGTTTTTTTCCGTGTATAGTGCGCCCCCATGTATAGTACGCACCCTAAAAATGGCATGCTGATGCTGGAAAAAAGCTTGTATCCATGTATAATACGCACCCAATTTTTATGAATTTTTTTTTTAATTTTTTTTTATTTTATTTTTTTAAGTCCCAAAGATCGTCACACACGCAGGGAGGCAATGGGTCCCATTTTTATAGTCTTTGGTATGGTCTTAACTAGGCTGGATGTCATTTTTTTTGTTGGCGTTGGTTTCTCCGACTGCCCCTAAACGCACCACCGCTCTCCGTGCGCGCACGGGAAAGAGGCGGCTCTGTATGGGAGAGACGTTGAAGAGGAATAAAAACACCCTTGGAAACCAAAACTTGCCCCTCGTCGTGACTCGGAGCCGCAACAAATGTTTCGGATTTGTGTAGGGTACATTGTGACAGACGGCAAACTAGCAGGTGATCGAGCGAGCGTCTGATACAAGAGCATTGCGGTCGTATGGAGCGTGTTTGAAATGAACAGCAGAGACGAAAGGAACAAGGCAAAGTGTTGTGAAATAAAATATTACCTGTAATACGCATTTTGTTATTTGCTGATTGGAACTGCCAATTAAACTGTGAATTGAAACTAATAGGTGGAGAACTGAACTCTCGCTCTTTATGTAGCTGACGTGTCTTGCGCAACCGTTCTGCGCATCTGTAATGGCGGCCTCCGTATGACGTCCGGTCCGCGATGGAGATTAAAAAACAAACAATATTTGACAATAACACACCATCGAGGATTGCACCATCGCATCAAACGACATGTCGTCAATTATGAATTTTACTAAGTGTGTTGGGCAGGATGGCTGAATGCGATGCGCGATTGACAACAAACAAGAAGAAAGGTGAGTTTTATTTCGGGGGAGATTTGTCATGTCTCGTCCCCAGTTTTGCTATGTGTCTAGGTTGCCATAGTTTCTGTTCGCGTCACCCCGCTCTTCCTGTGTCACCTCAATCGATGTAACGTGTTTTGTATTTAAGTCCTGTCTGCCCCTCGCTCACCGTTGGATCATTGCATGTGTTACTGTCATTCTGTTCCTGTCTTTGGTAATGTCACCCTGTCTTTTTGTTCCACGACTTTTTTTGTTCAGTCCTGTTGTTGGTTTTGTTGTACCATGACTTTCTTTAAAAAAAAAAAAAAAAAAAACTAAAAAAAAAAAAATTACATTTTTTTTTTTGTACCCATGTATAATACGCACCCCAGATTTTAGGACAATAAATTAGTTAAATATTGCGCACTATACACAGAAAAAAACGGTAATCATTTACGTTTAGCTGCATTCAATGCGACTACCGCTGTAGGGTAAAAACTGTTGGCGAATCTGCTAGTCCTTGACCTAATTGCTCTGTAGCGTCTGTGTTAGAAAAATGTATATATATGTTATCATGCGTTCTCTAATCAATGCCTTACCGCAATATTACTGCATTATATGCTTGCTGTTTGGCCTTGCTGTTTTTATGATGTACCACGGAAGGACAGTTCCTTTCTAACAAAGACCACTTTGTTAGACAACATGCCTCATTGCTGTCTTGCACCCCAGATGAACCTCCAAGTGACCATTAAAGTCAGGGTTTCCGAACTATCTTGATCGTAGGATTAGGTTGGAATGTATATAACCAGTAATAAATAACTTAGTTTGTTGCATCCTACACAATGTCGTAAAACTTCCCTTGCTATGTTTTTACTTGAGGTCAAAGGTTTTCTCTTCTGTATCCAGTCCACTCAAACTCCTCTTCCCAGATGTCTTTATTAGTATGTAAACACCTAGTGATTTTTCCTTACGAGGCAAAGCCCACATGCTTTCCCCCTCCTTTCTTTAGGGGCTTGTCTCACACTGTGGGTAGGGCAAATCCAAATAAAAAGAGCGGGAGTGCCTACAGATATTTAGTGTGTGTAGAGATTGTATTAAGCTATCTGTACTGCACTCCTCGCGAGAAAAGACTTAATATTCTGTCTCACTTGTGGTTTGTTTGCTGTTGCTCTTCTCTTAATAGTTATTCAGTCATTGAAATAAACCTGACAGAAATTGGGGGCTCGTTCCGGGATCTCGACACGCCTTGAACGGTTCCAGCGGGCTCTTCGACGCAGGTGACAATCCTCGGCCGAGGTAAAACAAAAGCCCTTTGACGGGACTGTCTCGATCAGTCCGGCTGGACACCGGGAGGGTTGACGAGATCTTCCGAGGAAGAGAATCAGCAGACCGTGAGTAGGAATATTAATTCTACTAAATAGAAACAGTTAAATTCCACAGGGGCGGATGTGGAGCCCCCTAGCTTTCAAGCTAGTTAAATTCTGCAGCAGGAGGGGCGGACTCCTCTGTTATTAAAAAAAACAAAACAAAAAAACCTTGAGAATTCTAGACCCTATCAAGTACAACTAGAAACAGTTAAATTCTGCAGGGGCGGATGTGGAGCCCCCTAACGTTTTATGTTAGTTAAATTCCGCAGCAGGAGGGGCAGACTCCTCTGTTCTTAAAAAAAGAAAAAAACGCGCGTGGTATGCTTGTGAACGGTTTGACTGAGAGTGATCTCATTTGAGCGCTCCTCTTAAATAGTAAGCGAAAGTCCCTACCCCGACATGAACTAAAATTGGAAAATAATTGAAAGGCAGGATCCCAACCGATTAAAAAAAAGATTTCGATAAATGGGTTAAAAAATATAAATTTGAGGGACAACCAAATTATTAGGACTTAGAGGTGCCATAAACGAAACAACATAAATAAATCTTAAAGAAATTAAAGAAGGCATCTGATGATGTAGTGTTTTGGGAGAGAGAGAAAGGAAGAGAGAAAGAGAGAGAGAGAAAGAGAGGGAAAGAGAGAGAGCTCAGAAAGCACTGTATTGCAGGTAGGAAGATGATGAGACTGGGCCTAACAGTAGGCAGGCAAGAGAAAACCAAAATTTACAGAGTTAGAGAAGAAGGGAGAAGTCTAGAGAAAGTAGAGAAGCACGTAGAGAAAACACATGCTACAAATTCAAAACTAAAGATCATAGCGGGAGGAATACATAAATCATGCCCTCCATGCGGAAAAAGTAGTAATACACAAACAAAAACGAAATCAAATGAAAGCTTCAAAACACACTTTTCTGGTAGATCAGGATAGTGACACTTTTTACCAAAATGCAGGCAGAGGACAAAGGCCAGAGAGGGCGAGCAATGTCTAAAGGAGGCTTTAGAGGCCGAGGAAGAGGAGTTGTGCAACCTCCAATAAAATGCTGGAATTGCGGAGAAAACGGTCACATGGCACGTGACTGCACAAATTAACAGAAACACTATGACTAGGCCAAAATCAAATCAGATCAGGTTTCCATGTAATGAAGTGGGAACCTGGCTGCCAAAATTAAGGAGAAAATTAGCTTAAATATAAGGAGATATTTATGTTAAAAGGATAAAGTAAGATAAAGAAACATTGAAGTTAAAATTTGCTAAATAAATAGAAAAGAATTACACGTAGTTTCTAAAAGTGAAATAGAGAATAAATCAGACAAGTAATACGAGCAAAAAGATGTTCTTAGTGCTTCTATGTGTTCTTATATGTTGTGCGTCATCCTTTTGTGCTGGTGTGTGTGTGCGTGTGCGCGCGGAGGATCCTCATGAATGGGTGTGTGTATGAGTGCGAGTGAGATGTGTGTTCTATGGAAGAAATCAGTAATGGAGAATGTTCTGGAGGCTGTTGAGCAATAATAGGGAAATTGAGAAGTGGACGATGATGTGTTTAAGTTTGTTGGAGAAACTAAGATGAGCAGTGTGTGGCAGTAGAGAAAATAAGACGTGTGTGGCAGAAAGTGACTAGAATGGTGGCTTGATAGGACGAGAATGAGACAGCAAATGTTGTGTAGAAGACTGAAAGATGTTGAAGGTGAACATGATAGGGGAGGGCAACAGCAGAGTTGGCCTGCCCTTTGAGAAGGTGAAACTGATAAGCGTGCCTGCGCTCACGCGTTGTCGCGGGGCTGTCCGCGTGGGCCTTTGCTATGCTCGTGTGGGCGGTGGGCCGGCATCATGGTTGTTGCAGGAAATGGCCAGCCTGTGACCAATCAACATTGATGCTGCGCCCCCCCCCCCCTTCGCACGAGGGGTGCTGTGGCTGCAGGCGAAACAGGGACAGTGTGATTTTCTCAGAGAGTGATGCTTAAGGAAGATGTGACAATATTTGCATGAAGGATAAAAGGCACTGATGGGAAAACAAAAGTATAACCAAAACGTCAAAACAGAGGATGACGTTTGCGCAGCGTTGTTTGTTTGTATCGTTTGTGAGCTGTGTCTCTGCTGTAAGTTTTTGTGTTGTCTGTGTACTGTCAGTGTTATGTGTTGAAATTGGCTAATGTAGGTGCACAAAAGAATTGATTTGCACCGCAAAACAAAAGCAATTTTGAAAAGAAAATAAGAAGAAAAGAAAGGCAAGCAATTTTTTGTGGGCAGGAACTGGTCCACACTGCATTAATGCCTATCCCTGATGAAACCAAATTTGAGAGATGGAAAGAACTTGCTTTCTGGGATTGGATGAAGCAAAATGATTAAATAACAACATTTCAAAGCTAAATTTAGAAGAAAAAGTCGATTGGTTGTGTAAGGACTACACAAGTTTTTACATTTTACAAACAACAACAATTAACTATTATATTAATTTACTGATGGTTAATTTGTTGATTTTTATCTTTTCCAATTAGTGGATTGGTTTGACACCTTGAGGAAGGAAAGATTAGGATGTGGAACACGGGTTGAGACAACCAGTTACACACGCAAAGCATGTGTGCACTGGGACACTGAGAAGCATTTTGAAAGGTGTGTCAAAATTAAATGAAGATGAAATCATATGTAGTAATACAACGCTTTACTACATATGGATTCTCTAAATCGTACAATTGAGTAAAATAAAACATACTTTTTGACTTTTGTTCAAATTACTAAGATTCTTGTGATAAACGATGAGAAACTGATTGAAAAGAAACTACAAGAAACTACAACTAAGCTAGTTGTGGAAGCAGTCCAATTGCCACGACAAATAGCTATGTGCACGTGTGCAGGGCACGCACGAGACTGATAAGGTGTCAAGAGGTAACAAGCTTGCGGACGGAACCGCATAGCTGCAGTGCAAAAGACGCTTCAAATTTTATACACACAAGAAGCGGATTGAATTACTGAAACATTTTTAAAGATGTGCAGCGACAAAGTCCATAGATTGAAATTCAATCATGGACAAAGAGAGGGGCAAGAGTAGAGAATGGCATCTATAAATGACCAGAAGACTGACCTATCCTCCAAAAAAAACCTATACAAGCGGGCAGCAATATTGAGCCATGGTTGTGTGTCGCATGGCTCAAGAGGAGGGATAATGGGGCAGTTCAGTCAGCTTTATACATCATGTGAATTTGATTTATATTCAAAACAGTTAAACAGTTATAAAAAAAAAATTTTTTTGAAGAGCTTGTTTAACATGCAATCCACAGGGTTATACTGCCTGGTCATTAAAGATGCATTCTCAAAATGGTTTGAATTGGCTTCAACAAAAACACTGAATGCCTTAACAGTGGCAAAAACGTTATGTAAAGAAATAATACCGAGATATGGGATTTCGGAAATTAATTCTCGTGACAGAACTGGTATAAAGTGTGAAAATGTGCATGGGAAAAATGGAAGATCATGGACAAAATGTTTAGACCTGGTCAAACTGTACTAAATATTACAAGTACTGTGGGTTTAACCCCGTATGAAAAATTGTTTGGGCGACAATATAGATTACCATGTTTTAAAACCAAGTGGGAAACTAAGGATGATTCAAATTTGGCATTTACATTTTATATTTATAATTAATATTTTAAAGGCAAAAAGAACAAAGCACGTTCTCATTAAGAGCATTGAAAACAAAACGCTGGTGTTCTTCCACGGGGGAAGGGCCACATTGAATATTGATAATTACATCAACTGCCATTAAAATAGCAGAAAGGTCAGTTGAGGTGGTCCTTGCAAATTACAAAAGGGTAATTTCTTTTGAGGTAACGTTCAATCGGGAAAAAGTGACCCAAAGGGAGCCTTACCTCTTAGAGAAATGCCGGGAACAAGAAAATGGAACAATGACGTTATTGCATGTAAGGTGGCTATCTTTGTTGCCACTTTGTTAACTTCAGCAATATGGTATTTGTGGGAACTAAGTCATAATGAGTAGGGGAGAGATGAGTGAACAACTTATATTGATCACTCCAAAAAAAATTATGCTGCATTGTAGCGATTTAAAAGATCAATTTGACCTTTGCAGGATGATCTGTTGTGTCAGATCTGGACTGCCATGAAAGTATGATGTTTATATGTGTACTTTGTCAACAACCGCTGTAGATGTTAAAGAATGGGATGAATATATCTAAAGTGAATGTGGATAATTTGTTTCAGGTAACTAGTATTAGAGTAAACTGCTAAACGAAGCAATTGATTGCTAATGGAAAGACAAGCTGTAAAGACAAACAAAATTTAATATGTCATATGTATGGGTTTGTGACCATTGCCTTATGTTGTACCGTCACCATTGATCAAAGATTGTGTGAAATCTATCACGTATATTGGATTATGAAATGTGTGACAGAGCATTCTTTATAGTAATATCCATTGAAGAAAGAAAAAAGAAGCCATTGCTTTCAGAGAATGGAGTCAAGCTAAATTGTATATGTATCAACATCCCAAGATCTGAAAAAAGGAAAAGCTGGTAAAAACCAAAATATCTTTGAATTTGACAGCCGACGATGATCTGACCGGAATTGATGCAATTGGTGTTCCCAGAGGAGTACCGGATAAGTGTAAGCTGGTGAATCAGATAGCAGCTGGTTTTGAATCCACCCTGTGTTGGTGGTGTACTCTTAACAAAAATGTCGACAGGATCAACTACATCCATTACAACGTGCAGAGGCTTGGAAATTGGACCGAGGCGGGTTTCAGGGCGGTCTACTCCCAACTGGCCGCGACTTCCCTCATGGCTTTCCAGAACCGAATGGCCCTTGATATGCTACTCTCAAAAGAGGGTGGTGTCTGCGCCATGTTTGGTGAGCAATGCTGCACATTCATTCCAAATAATACTGCCGCTGATGGAAGCCTGTCCCAGGCCCTTGAGGGCCTGAGGACCTTGAATGGGAAAATGAAGGAACGCAGTGGAGTGAACACGGAGGTTTGGAACGACTGGCTAAACGTGTTCAGGCAGTACCGTACCCTGGTTTCCTCGGTCCTAGTCTCCCTTGCCGTTTTTTCTGCTGTTTTGACCTTGTGTGGATGATGATGTATTCCGTGTCTCCGGTCTCTAATTAACAGGTTAATTACAACTGCTATCTCTCCAGCAGCTGAGACTTTTTCGTTGCTCCAAGGGGACGACTTTGCGACTGACGAGGGTTGTCGCTCTAGCGATGGCTCCATCTTTGAGGCTCCTCTGGTAAACCTGTCCGGTTTGTTTCCCGACTCTGACATTGATTATTAAGGCTCAATCTCCTCCCGGGTGTAAATTTGTTCTTATGAATTGTGTTCTTACTGTCACGGACAGAGCAGGGAGAGGACTCGAACGCAGAGTTGGATAACTCACTGGCTTTATTGTCTCTGTGGATGGCCGCTCCGAACCAAAGGCGCCTCGCAAGGAGGGAAAAAGTACCAACAAAAAGTGCCTCAACCCGAGGAAAAAGGGGATAACCAAAAGCGCCTCTACTTGAGGGAAAAAACGGGCCGGGAACAGCAAACAAAAGACGCCTCACACGGAGGGAAAAAACAAGGCAAGAACACACAGGCAAGGTTCGGGAGATAGCTGTGGCTATGGATTCGCTGGTGGTCATGGTAAACAAGACGCACTGGCACAAGGCGATGGGATGACGCGGGCTAAATAGATCTACGGGGGAAGGGTGAACACAGGTGCAGACAATCAGGGCTGATGACACAGGTGTATGTGGTTGTCATCCCGGGGAGGTCAAGCGGACGGTTGTGCAGGGGAAGGAGCCATACTCTGTGCAAAATAAAACAGGAAGTGAACACACAAGGGACATGACAAAACAAAACGATCTACAAAACCCTGACATCATGACATAACCCCCCCCACTAGGACCGGATCCCAGACGGACCAGGAGCATCGGGGTGAGCAGCGTAGAAGGCCTCCAGCAGGCCGGGATCCAAGATGTAGCTGCGAGGAACCCATTGCCTCTCTTCTGGCCCATAACCCTCCCAGTCTACCAGGTACTGCCAGCCCCACCCCTCCTGCGCACATCCAGCAGCTCTTTGACCGCGTACGCCGGCCCACCCCCTACAGTACGCGGAGGCGGAGGCGGCTCGGGAGCCGGCACCATCCCACTTTCCTTGACCGGCTTGACCTTCCCCACGTGGAAGGTGGGATGCACGGCGAGGGACCGGGGCAGGCGAAGACGTACAGCCGCTGGGCTCACGACCTTAGCAATCGGGAACGGCCCCACAAAACGGGGGGCCAACTTCCTGGAGCCCACCTGGAGGGGAAGGTCCCGGGCGGACAGCCAGACCCGTTGACCCCGCTGGTAGGCGGGCGCCGGCCGTCGTCTCCGGTCGGCCATCTTCTTAACTCGGTCCCCCTGGCGGACCAGCGTGGCTCGTGCGGCTGCCCAGATGCGACGACATCTCCTCACCACGGCGCGCGCCGAGGTCACCGACACCTCCGGCTCGTTGGCGGGGAAGACCGGGGGCTGATAGCCGAAAACACACATGAAAGGGGACATACCAGTCGCCGTGGTCGGGAGGGAGTTGTGGGCGTACTCTACCCATATCAAGTTTTTACTCCACGTGGAGGGGTTCTGGGTTACCAGGCAGCGGAGGCCGGTTTCCAGTTGCTGATTTATTCGTTCGGCCTGGCCGTTTGCCTCTGGGTGGTAGCCTGAAGTGAGACTTACAGTGGCCCCTATGAGCTTGCAAAATTCTTTCCAGAACCTGGACACGAACTGGGGGCCCCTATCTGAGACCACGTCCCTTGGGAACCCGTGTATTCGAAAGACCTGGTCCATGAGGACTTCGGCCGTCCGTTTGGCCGAGGGCATCTTGGGCAAGGCAATGAAGTGGGCCATCTTGGAAAATCGGTCCACCACTGTGAGTATAGTCGTTTTACCCTTGGATTCGGGAAGTCCCGTTACAAAGTCCACTGAGATGTCGGCCCAGGGGCGAGAGGGAATGGGGAGAGGTTGTAGAAGGCCTACCCGGGCGCCGGGGGTGTTCTTGTTGCGCGCACAAACCGAGCAGGCTGCGACGTACTCCCGGACGTCGGCCGCCATGGAGGGCCACCAGAAGCGCCGCTGTACCACGTACAGGGTTCGTTGCACGCCGGGATGGCAGGCGAGCCGGGAGGTGTGCCCCCAGTGGATGACTTGGGACCGCAACGGGGGTGGCACAAAAAGGCGATTCGTTGGGCAGCCGTCAGGGGGTGGTGCGTCGCCATTGGCCTGCTTTACTTGCTCTTCAATGGGCCAGGTCACGGCCCCCACCACACAGCGAGGGCGAAGAATGGGTTCGGGCTCCTTGGTCTCCGGGTCCGGGCTGTAGACACGTGATAGGGCATCGGGTTTGGCATTCTTGGACCCTGGTCTGTACGACAAGGTGAAATTAAAACGGTTAAAAAAAAGCGACCTCCGTGCCTGGCGTGAGTTCAGCCGTTTGGCATTTTTGATGTACTGCAGATTCTTATGATCCGTCCACACTAGGAAGGGTTGTTGGGCTCCCTCCAGCCAATGTCTCCACTCCTCCAGCGCCTGCTTCACCGCCAACAGCTCCCGATCTCCTACATCATAATTCTGTTCGGCGGGGGTCATCCGTCGGGACAGGTAGGCGCACGGGTGAAGCTTGTTGTCCTCGGGTGACCTTTGGGAGAGGACGGCGCCGATTCCTCGACTGGAGGCGTCTACCTCCACCACGAACTGGCGAGTGGGGTCGGGTAGTGTGAGGATCGGGGCGGTGCTGAATCGCCTCTTAAGCTCCTGGAAGGCGGCCTCTGCCTCCGTGGTCCAACAGAAGGGGGTCGTCGGGGAAGTCAGAGCGTGCAGCGGGGTTGCTGTGGCACTGAAGCCTCGGATGAACCGTCTGTAGAAGTTCGCGAAACCCAGAAACTGCTGCACTTTCTTACGGCTATCGGGTCGGGGCCATTGGGCCACGGCACTTACTTTGGCCGGGTCCATTTGGACTTTACCGGGTGCGATGATGAAGCCAAGGAAGGATATGGTGTCGACATGGAACTCGCTCTTCTCCGCCTTCACGTACAGGCGATGGTCCAGGAGGCGTTGTAGGACAGACTTAACATGGTGTTCATGGGTCTCCATATCCGGCGAATAAATTAGAATGTCATCCAGGTAGACATAAACAAAATGATCTATAAAGTCTCCCAGAACATCATTAATCATCGCTTGGAACACAGCAGGGGCATTGGTGAGCCCAAATGGCATCACTAGGTACTCGAAGTGTCCGCGGGGGGTGTTGAACCCCGTCTTCCACTCATCTCCCTCCCTGATGCGTACGAGGTGGTAAGCATTACGCAAGTCGAGCTTGGTAAAAACTCGGGCTTGCTGCAACTGGTCGAAGACCGTCGCCATGAGCGGAAGGGGGTATCGATTCTTTATAGTGATTTGGTTGAGGGGGCTATAATCTATGCAGGGGCGTAGGGTGCCGTCCTTTTTGCCCACGAAGAAAAACCCCGCCCCTGCAGGGGAGGACGAGGGTCGGATTAATCCGGCCTTGAGCGAGGTGTCTAAATAGTCATTCAGGGCTCGTTTTTCGGGTTCGGAAAGGGAATAAAGCCTCCCCTTGGGTATTGCAGCCCCAGGCAGGAGTTCTATAGCGCAATCGTATGGACGGTGGGGTGGTAGCGAGCTGGCTTTAGCTTTACTAAAGACCTCCGCGAGATGGTGGTAACATGCGGGGACCCCTAACAGGTCCGGGGTTTCGGAGTCTGAACTAGGGTTGGGGGTAAGGTTGATCGGGGAATGAGGGGTAAGGCACGACCCGTGGCAACGGGATCCCCATTCCCTTATCTCACCGGACCCCCAGTCCACGATGGGGTTATGCCGCGATAGCCACGGGTATCCGAGGATGATCGGGCTCATGGGAGAGGTAACCACGTGTAGCCTGATCTTTTCATGATGGTTACCGAATGACAGAGAAAGGGGTTCCGTGATTTGAGATATGTCAAATAGCGCATGCCCATTGAGTGCCTTGGCCTTCACAGTCTTGGCTAGGGGTTCGGTTCTTACTCCTAACTGCCGGGCGAAAGCCCAGTCGATTAAGCTCTCGTCCGCCCCGGAGTCAATTAACACTCCGAGTTGGAGGCTTTTCCCGGAACAGGTAAGGGTACCGATGGGTAGGCTTCGACCCTTCTGCTGGCTACCGGAGAAGGCGCTTACCTTCATAGTCTTTCTTTCGGGGCAGGAGACGACAAGATGTCCCCGAACGCCGCAGTAGTAGCAACGACCTTCCCGGTACCGGCGTTGCTTCTCTTCGGCGCTCACTTTGGCTCGGCCGAGTTGCATGGGTTCAGCCCCGGGCGGTAGTAGTGCCGTGCTCGACCCTTGGCGGTGTGTCTCGCGGTGCGGTGATGCCCACCTGGCCACGGGGGGGAAGACGGTCGCGCTCCGGCTTGCGCGCTGTTTCCTCCGGTCCTGCAGGCGATTGTCGGTGCGGACTGCCAGGGCGATGAGCGCGTCGAGGTCCGGGGGGAGGTTGAGAGGAACGAGTAGGTCCTGGATGGTTCCCGAAAGACCTTTGAGGAAGAGGTCGTACAGGGCCGTCTGGTTCCACCCGCATTCCGCGGCCAGAGTGCGGAAGCGGATCGCATAGTCGCTGACGGACTCCCGACCCTGGGACAGCTGGAAGAGCTCGCGCGCCTTTTCCCGGTCCGAGGAAACTGGATCGAACACCGTGCGCAGAGCCTCGACGAACGTGGAAAGAGTGTGGCACGTGGGAGAATCCCGGGCCCATTCTGCCGTTGCCCATGCCCGGGCTCTTCCAGTCAAGTAGGAGACCATGTAGGCCACCCGGGAGCGCTCGGTGGGGAAATCGCCTGGGGACCGCTCAAAATGCATCTGGCACTCTGTTACGAAGGCTTTGCTGCCCCCAGGTTCTCCAGCGTACCGTTCTGGAGGGGCCAACCTGACACCCATTGCCATGAGCGCGGGCGCCGGCCGATCGATCGGGGGGGACACTGGGGGGCTTGGGTTCGCTGTTGGTCCAGCGGTCAGTAATCGGACAATGTCCTGCATCTGCTGGCTCAGTGATCCCACCTGAGCCGCCACCGCCGCTCTAAAGTCGTCTTGGTTCCTCCGGATCTCCTGGACATCCACTCCCAGGGCCTCGACCTGCTGCTGGTGTTGGGCTAGCGTCGATGCCTGGGAGCGCACCGCGGAGGCCAGCCGTTCTGACTCTGCCGAGTCCATGTCTGGCCAGTGCGTACTGTCACGGACAGAGCAGGGAGAGGACTCGAACGCAGAGTTGGATAACTCACTGGCTTTATTGTCTCTGTGGATGGCCGCTCCGAACCAAAGGCGCCTCGCAAGGAGGGAAAAAGTACCAACAAAAAGTGCCTCAACCCGAGGAAAAAGGGGATAACCAAAAGCGCCTCTACTTGAGGGAAAAAACGGGCCGGGAACAGCAAACAAAAGACGCCTCACACGGAGGGAAAAAACAAGGCAAGAACACACAGGCAAGGTTCGGGAGATAGCTGTGGCTATGGATTCGCTGGTGGTCATGGTAAACAAGACGCACTGGCACAAGGCGATGGGATGACGCGGGCTAAATAGATCTACGGGGGAAGGGTGAACACAGGTGCAGACAATCAGGGCTGATGACACAGGTGTATGTGGTTGTCATCCCGGGGAGGTCAAGCGGACGGTTGTGCAGGGGAAGGAGCCATACTCTGTGCAAAATAAAACAGGAAGTGAACACACAAGGGACATGACAAAACAAAACGATCTACAAAACCCTGACATCATGACACTTACGGCTGAAAATCTTTTTTGAAATGGCCGCTTTTAGGTGATAAGATGGTCTCTGAGAACTTATGATAAACAGGAGGGAGTTGTTAGAAAAATGTATATATATGTTATCATGCGTTCTCTAATCAATGCCTTACCGCAATATTACTGCATTATATGCTTGCTGTTTGGCCTTGCTGTTTTTATGATGTACCACGGAAGGACAGTTCCTTTCTAACAAAGACCACTTTGTTAGACAACATGCCTCATTGCTGTCTTGCACCCCAGATGAACCTCCAAGTGACCATTAAAGTCAGGGTTTCCGAACTATCTTGATCGTAGGATTAGGTTGGAATGTATATAACCAGTAATAAATAACTTAGTTTGTTGCATCCTACACAATGTCGTAAAACTTCCCTTGCTATGTTTTTACTTGAGGTCAAAGGTTTTCTCTTCTGTATCCAGTCCACTCAAACTCCTCTTCCCAGATGTCTTTATTAGTATGTAAACACCTAGTGATTTTTCCTTACGAGGCAAAGCCCACATGCTTTCCCCCTCCTTTCTTTAGGGGCTTGTCTCACACTGTGGGTAGGGCAAATCCAAATAAAAAGAGCGGGAGTGCCTACAGATATTTAGTGTGTGTAGAGATTGTATTAAGCTATCTGTACTGCACTCCTCGCGAGAAAAGACTTAATATTCTGTCTCACTTGTGGTTTGTTTGCTGTTGCTCTTCTCTTAATAGTTATTCAGTCATTGAAATAAACCTGACAGTCTGCCTGATGGCAACAGTTCTAAAAGGGAGTGGCCAGGGTGGGAAATGTCCTTCAGAATGTTCTGTGTTTTTTTGAGACAGCGGGTTCTGTGTAGGTCTTCCAGTGTGGGACCTGAAGAAGGCGGCCCGAGTAAGGGTAAGATGTAAACTCTGGGTTTTGTGCGTATTGCTACAAAACTTGACAACACAAACCTTCACCATCGTGGAACAGACGTTTAAACACCAATTTGTAAACTAAATGAAGCTTACTTTATGTGACGTATTGGAGACAAAACAACAGGAAAATGTGTGGTTCAATGGGGGGAGTCCTATCAGTGTTTTTCAACCGGGGTGCCGGGTGAAAAAGGAGGACTTAAGTGGGAAAACTGCACGAGTGTCTGCGCTGATGGAGGTGCAGCCATGGTTGGGCGCACCAAAGGCTTTGTAAGCAGAGTGAAGGAGAAAAACCCAGATGTGATCATTACGCACTGTTTTTTACACCGCGAACCCCTCGTAGCCAAGACTTTACCGGCAGACCTCGTTTCTGTGTTGGCTGATGTTGTGCACATGGTAAACTTTGTAAAGTCACGACCTGTGAGAACTCGCATATTTGCGGCTTTATGTGAGGAAATGGGAGCGGAGCATAAAGCCTTGCTGTTTCATACGGAGGTCCGATGGTTGTCGCGCGGGCAAGGTGCTGGCCCGTGTGTATGAGCTGCGAGAGGAAAGTGTTTATGACAAATGAAGGGTCCGATTATGCAAAGCTGCTTGCAAGTGATGAGTGGTGTGCAAGGCTGGCATACCTGGCAGATATTTTTTATCATCTGAATGAACTGAATACACGACTGCAAGGCCGAAATGAAAACCTGCTTACAAGCACAGATAAACTAAATGGATTAGGTTCCAAGGTGGAACTCTGGGAGCAACATGTGGAAAGTGGCAATCTGGAAATGTTCCTACTCACCAAGAAATGGCAAGATGTTAATACTGCTGAACTGTGTGAGATAATAGTTGAACATTTGAAAATTCTTGAGCAGAAGATGTCACTTTATTTCTCTTTAGCCACCACAGAGTAACTTGACTGGGTTTAGGACCCATTCATCTCAGCATCAGCTGTTGGAAAGGACATGACTTTACAGGAGCAGGAGGAACTGAACTGAAACAAGATCGTGGTCTCAAGCTAAGCTTTGCTGATCTACCTTTGGACAGTTTCTGGTTGGCAGCTGCCAAGGAGTTCCCCATGCTGGCCCACAAACCTATTTTGACATTGCTCCCATTTTCCACAACATATATGTGTGAGGTGAGCTTTTCAAGCTTGACTGCTGTAAAAACTAAAAACAAAGAAAGACTTAGAGCTGTGGAGGAAGAGCTTCGTGTGTGTTTTTCATCGATTCCTGCCAGGATATCTGTCCCAATAAAGTCCCAATGATCGTCACTCATACATCTGGGTGTGGTGAAATTTGTCCTCTGCATTTAACCCATCCCCTTGTGATTTTGATCTATCCCCTGGGGGAGAGGGGAGCAGTGAGCAGCAGCGGTGCCACGCTCGGGAATCATTTGGTGAGCTAACCCCCCAATTCCAACCCTTAATGCTGAGTGCCCAGCAGGGAGGCAATGGGTCCCATTTTTATAGTCTTTGGTATGACCCGGCCGGGGTTTGAACTAGGGCTGTGGACTCGGACTCAGGGACTCGGACTCGGTCGGACTCGGTCATTTTTGCCGGACTCGGTGCTGATTTTGACCGAGTCCACCGAGTCCGACAATAAAAAAAAAATACGTTCAATTTTATTTTCATCATGCTGCTGAGAATGCGCGTAGGAATACTGTCCACAGCCCTGCACTTAGGCTAACGTTTACATTACATATGTACCTTCTATGTAACTTCTCCGGAACTTCTCCTTAACGAGTCGGAATGGAAGAAGCTTGAGACCTTGGCCACGATCCTCAAGATGCCATACGATGTCACGGTCAAGCTCCAGTCGGCCTCAATCACCACCGGCAGCTTTCTCAAGGAGTGGTTTGGCCTGAAAGGCAGCGTTGCGCAAGCAGCCCCCTCTGGCTTCACCAATCGCCAATTCAATGGAGCAACGAGAGGACAAGCTCTTCGACAGTGATTTTTTTCTGGCAGCCGTCTTCGTCGATGCGTGTTACCGCATTCTCCTCAGCGAAGAGCAGATGGAGCGCGCCAAGAATGGCCTCCGTGCCGTTGTGAGGCAAATCCGGTCTCGTACCCACCAGCCCCTGGAGGGGCCGTCGATGGAGGCCGAGGCGGATGGCTCCACATCGACGGAGGAGGATGAGTTTGAAAAAGAACTTGACAGCATCAGGGCTGTGGACTCGGTCAGATTTTTGCTCCGAGTCCGAGTCCGGCCTCTTGACCATGAGTCTGAGTTAGGGGTGTAACGATACATCGATACACATCGATTATTCGATATAATGCTCTACGATTTATTGGCATCGATGCTAAAGGTAAACATCGATTTATATCGCCGTGTTTGACCTCGGACATTAGACGCGACTTTATTTTGAAATCCAGTTCATTGTTGCTTGCTTCCTCTTTCCGGGAGCGCACTGCGCGTGTTGTGTTGTGAGCAGAGCACACACGTGAAAGGGGAGTCGACAACTAGTACGCGGCTCCTAGGCTGGTGCTATGGCTAGTGTCCAAAAAGACGAGGAAATTTGCTCCCCTTTAGGCTTCAAGTCATTCGTTTGGAAGCACTTTGGATTCCAAAGAAAAGATGGCTCAACGGACAA
Source organism: Syngnathus typhle (assembly GCF_033458585.1). Classification (NCBI taxonomy): domain Eukaryota; kingdom Metazoa; phylum Chordata; class Actinopteri; order Syngnathiformes; family Syngnathidae; genus Syngnathus; species Syngnathus typhle. Next base: position 934,120 of record NC_083742.1, read on the forward strand.
GACACGTGCAGTTTACCATGCAGTGATCAAATATTCAGGGAGCACAAATCTCGCCGCACATTTAAAGAAAAAACACGACATCAAAGTTCAGTGTTAAAATAAGCACTTTGTATACTACAATACTCTTGTAATTTCCTAAATAAAGAGTTTGCAGTACCTTGTTGATTTTGCGTATGAATTGTTATAAATCAGGTTATTGTTCTATATTTTTTATTTAAAAAAAATAATCGATCGTAGAGCATTATATCGCGATATATCGTGAATGAATCGCAGCAGGCTTTAGGATATCGGCAAATATCTCGCATCGTAGTTCTTTGTATCGATATTATATCGTATCGTGACAAAACCCTACACCCCTAGTCCGAGTCGAAGTCCGGCTGTCCATTTTTTCTGTTAATTCATGTGAATGCTTAGTCTTTATTCAAGGCTAATTTAAATCAAAATCTAAATAATTACAACAGTTTTGTGATGGCTTTGTCTTTATTAAACATATAAACGAATACAATAAACAGATACTTTCAAGTTTTAATCATTAATTACACCATTATAGCTCAGACATTTATCTAAACACAAATAATTAGTGACAACCCCTTATTTGGAAAGCAAAAAACCCATGTCGTACGGCGTCAGCACCAGGGCTGTGGACTCGGTTCGGACTCGAGGACTCGGACTCGGTCGGACTCGGTCGGACTCGGTCGGACTCGGTCATTTTGCCCGGACTCGGACTCGGACTCAGTGCTGATTTTGACCGAGTCCACCGAGTCCGACAATAAAAAAAAAAGAGGCAAGACACAGCCAGAGAGTGTCAGGTTGGTTACAGTAGGAGTTGGAAGAAGCAGTAAAAATTCCACCAAACTCGTCGTAATGACCCGTGATATATGTTATATCCTTACTATTTTCCAGGTTCTTAGAAAGCAAGAATAGGTCGGACAACGACGTGAATGATAACTGCTTTATTTCTTATTCACAGTGCGTTCACAGGGCGTACCACAACAACACAGAATGCGCCCATCCCACTTCCAGGGTTTTTCTACTACGGAATTTGAGTTAGCCCAAAATACACAACATCTCTTCCCCTCTTACAATGAACGTGCTATATGCACCTATAACTTGACATCTTCAAGATCTATCAATAACTACCATTAAACAAATATCATATATGGTCCAGACAATTATGACAATAATATTCCCATGAAACCTTAACTTTGGGTGCGTTTGGACTACGTCAAATTATACCGAATTATAGCGAAAAACCGATGTCGTACGGCGTCGTACGGCGTCAGCACTATGTTGTTTTCAATAAAAACATGAAGAACTCACGTTTGCGTCAGTCAATTTTAATTTTTATAAAGGATTATTCTCATTGGATGTCTTTAAATTCATCCGCATTCTGCCATTGAAGCGGGGTGCATTTAAAAACCAGTCGTACAGACGGAAACGTTTTGTGATCAAATCTTTCATAACGAGAATGATTTGAGTGGATTGATTTGAATGAATAATTGAGAAGAAATTTCAGTTCTGAAGGCTCCTTTTGTCCCAAGCAAAGTGACAGACGGTGGGGAGGGGGGATAAAAATTGTAAAATCAATTCACTCAAATTATTCTCGTTATGAAAGATTTGATCACAAAACGTGTGTGGCTTTTTCTTAAATGAACACGTTTGACATTGCTATCGTGTCAGCTTTTAATTATATTGCGCTGTCATGTTAAAGCAAATTAATAAATGCAACAATATTCATTTGCTTTGAAAATACCTGAGTAATAAAATAAAATGGATGGATGGATGAATGATGATGACAATTAAGTATAAAGTCTCCTTTGTAATATACCGTTTTTTTCCGTGTATAATGCGCCCCCATGTATAATACGCACCCTAAAAATGGCATGTTGATGCTGGAAAAAAGCCTGTACCCATGTATAATACGCACCCAATTTTTTTTAATATATATATATATATTTTTTTTAAGTCCCAATGATCGTCACACACGCAGGGAGGCAATGGGTCCCATTTTTATAGTCTTTGGTATGGTCTTAACTAGGCTGGATGTATTTTTTTTGTTGGCGTTGATTTCTCCGACTGCTCGTGAAGGCACCACCGCGTGCGCACATGTGAAAAAGGCGTGCGGATGTGAAAAAGGCGGCTCTGTATGGGAGAGACGTTGAAGAGGAATAAAAACACCCTTGGAAAGCAAAACTTGCCCCTCATCATGACTCGGAGCCGCAACACATGTTTCGGATTTGTGTAGGGTACATTGTGAAAGCAAACGAGCAGGTGATTGAGCAAGCGTCTGATACGAGAGCATTGCGGTCGTATGGAGCGTGTTTGAAGTGAACAGCAGAGACGAAAGGAACAAGGCAAAGTGTTGTGAAATAAAATATTACCCGTAATACGCATTTTGTTATTTGCTGATTGTATTAAACTACCACATTCATCGCTCATTAGTAAATAGCTGACGTGTCTTGCGCATCCGTTCTGCGCAGCTGACCCATAGTGCGCATGCGCAGTTATACTGCCTTAGAATGACATCCGGTCCGCGATGGAGATTAAAAACCAAACAATATTTGACAATAACACACCATCAAGGATTGCACATTCGCATCAAACGATGTGTCGTCAATTATGAATTTTACTGACTAAGTGTGTTGGGCAGGATGGCTGAATGCTATGCGCGATTGACAACAAACAAGAAGAAAGGTGATTTCAAGTTTTATTTCGAGGGAGATTTGTCATGTCTCGTCCCCAGTTTTGCTATGTGTCTAGGTTGCCATAGTTTCTGTTCGCGTCGCCCCTCCCTTCCTGTGTCACCTCAATCAATGTAACGTGTTTTGTATTTAAGTCCTGTCTGATCGGCCCTGGAGCTCCAGCTGGAGGTCCGCAAAAAGCTCCATAATCTGTTAAAAAGGCTTACCCGGGTCCCTGGAAGCCTAATCGGGCGTAAAAAGTGAGGCGGAGCGGCCCTGGAGCTCCAGCTGGAGGTCCGCAAAAAGCTCCATAATTGTTTAAAAATGCTTAGCCGGTTCCCTGGAAGCCTAATCGGGCGTAAAAAGTTAGGCGGATCGGCCCTGGAGCTCCAGCTGGAGGTCCGCAAGAAGCTCCAATATCCGTTAAAAATGCTTAGCCGCGGCCCTGGAAGCCTAATCGGGCGTAAAAAGTTAGGCGGATCTGACCTGGAGCTCCAGCTGGAGGTCCGCAAAAAGCTCCATAATCTGTTAAAAATCCTTATCCGGGTCCCTGGAAGCCTAATCGGGCGTAAAAAGTGAGGCGGAGCGGCCATGGAGCTCCAGATGGAGGTCCGCAAAAAGCTCCATAATCTGTTAAAAATGCTTAGCCGCGTCCCTGGAAGCCTAATCGGGCGTAAAAAGGTAGGCGGAACGGCCCTGGAGCTCCAGCTGGAGGTCCGCAAAAAGCTCCATAATCGGTTAAAAATGCTTAGCCGGGTCCCTGGAAGCCTAATCGGGCATAAAAAGTTAGGCGGAGCGGCCCTGGAGCTCCAGCTGGAGGTCCGCAAAAAGCTCTATAATCTGTTTAAAATGCTTACCCGGGTCCCTGGAAGCCTAATTGGGCGTAAAAAGTGAGGCGGAGCGGCCCTGGAGCTCCAGCTGGAGGTCCGCAAAAAGCTCCATAATCTGTTAAAAATGCTTAGCCGCGTCCCTGGAAGCCTAATCGGGCGTAAAAGGTTAGGCAGAACGGCCCTGAAGCTCCAGCTGGAGGTCCGCAAAAAGCTCCATAATCGGTTAAAAATGCTTAGCCGCGGCCCTGGAAGCCTAATCGGGCGTAAAAAGTCAGGCGGAACGGCCCTGGAGCTCCAGCTGGAGGTCCGCAAAAAGCTCCATAATCGGTTAAAAATGCTTAGCCGCGGCCCTGGAAGCCTAATCGGGCGTAAAAAGTTAGGCGGAACGGCCCTGGAACTCCAGCTGGAGGTCCGCAAAAAGCTCCATAATCTGTTAAAAATGCTTAGCCGGGGCCCTGGAAGCCTCGGCCGGCGTAAAAAGTTAAGGGGAGCGGCTCTGGAGCTCCACCTGGAAGTCCTCAAAAAGCTCCATAATCGGTTAAAAATGCTTAGCCGGGTCCCTGGAAGCCCAATCGGGCGTAAAAAGTTAGCCGGAACGGCCCTGGAGCTCCAGCTGGAGGTCCGCAAAAAGATCCATAATCGGTTAAAAATGCTTAGCCGCGGCCCTGGAAGCCTAATCGGGCGTAAAACGTTAGGCGGAACGGCCCTGGAGCTCCACCTAGAGGTCAACAAACAGCTCCATAATCTGTTAAAAATGCTTATCCGGGTCCCTGGAAGCCTAATCAGGCGTAAAAAGATAGGCGGAACGGCCCTGGAGCTCCAGCTGGAGGTCCGCAAAAAGCTCCATAATCGTTTAAAAATGCTTAGCCGGTTCCCTGGAAGCCTAATCGGGCGTAAAAAGTTAGGCGGAACGGCCCTGGAGCTCCAGCTGGAGGTCCGCGAAAAGCTCCATAATTGGTTAAAAATGCTTAGCCGGGTCCCTGGAAGCCTAATCGGGCGTAAAAAGTTAGGCGGAGCGGCCCTGGAGTTCCAGCTGGAAGTCCGCAAAAAACTCCATAACCTGTTAAAAATGCTTAGCCGCGGCCCTAGAAGCCTAATCGGGCGTAAAAAGTTAGGCTGAGCGGCCCTGGAGCTCCAGCCGGAAATCCGCAAAAAGCTCCATAATCTGTTAAAAATTCTTAGCCGCGTCCCTGGAAGCCTAATCAGGCTTAAAAAGTGAGGCGGAACGGCCCTGGAGCTCCAGCTGGAGGTCCGCAAAAAGCTCCATAATCTGTTAAAACTGCTTAGCCGCGGCCCTGGAAGCCTAATCGGGCGTAAAAAGTTAGGCGGAACGGCCCTGGAGCTCCAGCCGGTGGTCCGGAAAAAGCTCCATAACCTGTTAAAAATGCTTAGCCGCGGCCCTGGAAGCCTATTTGGGCGTAAAAAGTTAGGCGGAGCGGCCCTAGAGCTCCAGCTGGAGGTCCGCAAAAAGCTCCATAATCGGTTAAAAATGCTTAGCCGCGGCCCTGGAAGCCTAATCGGGCGTAAAAAGTTAGGCGGAGCGCCCCCCCCGAGGACCGGCCGGAGCTCCGCTGGAAGACCAGCGGGCCGTCGAAAATGCTTAGCCGAGGCTCTGGAAGCCTAATCGGGCGTAAAAAGTTAGGCGGAGCGCCCGCCCGAGGACCGGCCGGAGCTCTGGAAGCCGGGGTAGCTCTGAGGTACCAGGGGTACGCGCTTAGGTACCAGGGGCGAGCGCTGAGGTACCAGGGTCGAGCGCTGAGGTACCAAGGGCGAGCGCTGAGGTACCAGGGGCGAGCGCTGAGGTACCAGGGGCGAGCGCTGAGGTACCAGGGGGAAGCGCTGAGGTACCAGGGAGTAGCGCTGAGGTACCAGGGGGAAGCGCTAAGGTACCAGGGGTAAGCTCTGAGGTACCAGGGGAACGCGTTTAGGTACCAGGGGCCGTTCTGAGGTACCAGGGGTAGGAGTACGGTGGGTTGGTCCCCCTAGTTACTGTACTCATCCACTTTACCCTCTAATCGCAGAATATAATTCTAAGTGCCAGCGAACACGAACTGTCCGAGCTACGACGGTTCCCCGGTCGGACAGCGACGGTGAAAAAGCGGTCCTGGAGGTCCGATCAAATTTTGCGAATATTTTATAAGTGTCACCTAGGGCTGACACGCAATCTGTCCGAGGCGCGGCGGTTCCCTGGTCGGATCTGAATGGTGAAAATCCGGCCTCTCCACCACGGAGGTCGGTGAGAATTTCAGAATATTTTCTAAGTGCGAGCGTGGGCTGCCGCACAAGCTGTCCGGGTGGCGACGGTTCCCCGGTCGGATCCGAATGGCGAAAATTCGGCCTCTCCACCACGGAGGTCGGTGAGAATTTCGTAATATTTTCTAAGTGCGAGCGTGGGCTGCCGCACGTTCCGTCGGTGTGGCGACGGTTCCCCGGTCGGCCCCAAATGGCGAAAATTCGGCCTCTCCACCACGGAGGTCGGTGAGAATTTCGGAATATTTTCTAAGTGCGAGCGTGGGCTGCCGCACGAGCTCCCCGAGTGGCGACGGTTCCCCGGTCGGCCCCAAATGGCGAAAATTCGGCCTCTCCACCACGGAGGTCGGTGAGAATTTCAGAACATTTTCTAAGTGCCAGCGTGGGCTGCCGCACAAGCTGTCCGAATTGCAATGGTTCCCTTGTTGGATCCGAATCACGAAAATTCGGCCTCTCCACCACGGAAGTCGGTGAGAATTTCAAAATATCTTCTAAGTGCGAGCGTGGGCTGCCACACAAGCTGTCCGAGTGGCGACGGTTCCCCGGTCGGAGCCGAATCGCGAAAATTCGGCCTCTCCACCACGGAAGTCGGTGAGAATTTCGGAATATTTTCTAAGTGCGAGGGTGGGCTGCCGCACAAGCTGTCCGAGTGGCGACGGTTCCCCGGTCGGATCCGAATGGCGAAAATTCGGCCTCTCCACCACTGGAAGTTGGTGAGAATTTCGGAATATTTTCTAAGTGACAGCGTGTGCTGCCGCACAAGCTGTCCGAATTGCGACGGTTCCCCTGTCGGATCCGAATCGCCAAAATTCGGCCTCTCCACCACGGAAGTCGGTGAGAATTTCGGAATATTTTCTAAGTGCGAGCGTGGGCTGCCGCACAAGCTGTCCAAACTGCGACGGTTCCCCTGTCGGATCCGAATCGCGAAAATTCGGCCTCTCCACCACGGAAGTCGGTGAGAATTTCAGAATATTTTCTAAGTGCGAGCGTGGGCTGCCGCAAGAGCTCCCCGAGTGGCGACGGTTCCCCGGTCGGATCCGAATGGCGAAAATTCGGCCTCTCCACCACGGAAGTCGGTGAGAATTTCGGAATATTTTCTAAGTGCGAGCGTGGGCTGCCGCACAAGCTGTCCGAATTGCGACGGTTCCCTGGTCGGATCCGAATCGCGAAAATTCGGCCTCTCCACCACAGAGGTCGGTGAGATTTTCGGAATATTTTCTAAGTGCGAGCGTGGGCTGCCGCACGTTCCGTCGGAGTGGCGACGGTTCCCCGGTCGGCCCCGAATGGCGAAAATTCGGCCTCTCCACCACGGAAGTCGGTGAGAATTTCAAAATATCTTCTAAGTGCGAGCGTGGGCTGCCACACAAGCTGTCCGAGTGGCGACGGTTCCCCGGTCGGAGCCGAATCGCGAAAATTCTGCCTCTCCACCACGGAAGTCGGTGAGAATTTCGGAATATTTTCTAAGTGCGAGGGTGGGCTGCCGCACAAGCTGTCCGAGTGGCGACGGTTCCCCGGTCGGATCCGAATGGCGAAAATTCGGCCTCTCCACCACTGGAAGTTGGTGAGAATTTCGGAATATTTTCTAAGTGACAGCGTGTGCTGCCGCACAAGCTGTCCGAATTGCGACGGTTCCCCTGTCGGATCCGAATCGCCAAAATTCGGCCTTTCCACCACGGAAGTCGGTGAGAATTTCGGAATATTTTCTAAGTGCGAGCGTGGGCTGCCGCACAAGCTGTCCAAATTGCGACGGTTCCCCTGTCGGATCCGAATCGCGAAAATTCGGCCTCTCCACCACGGAAGTCGGTGAGAATTTCAGAATATTTTCTAAGTGCGAGCGTGGGCTGCCGCACGAGCTCCCCGAGTGGCGACGGTTCCCCGGTCGGATCCGAATGGCGAAAATTCGGCCTCTCCACCACGGAAGTCGGTGAGAATTTCGGAATATTTTCTAAGTGCGAGCGTGGGCTGCCGCACAAGCTGTCCGAATTGCGACGGTTCCCTGGTCGGATCCGAATCGCGAAAATTCGGCCTCTCCACCACAGAGGTCGGTGAGATTTTCGGAATATTTTCTAAGTGCGAGCGTGGGCTGCCGCACGTTCCGTCGGAGTGGCGACGGTTCCCCGGTCGGCCCCGAATGGCGAAAATTCGGCCTCTCCACCACGGACGTCGGTGAGAATTTCGGAATATTTTCTAAGTGCGAGCGTGGGCTGCCGCACAAGCTGTCCGAATTGCGAAGGTTCCCCTGTCGGATCCGAATCGCGAAAATTCGGCCTCTCTCCCTGGAGCTCACGCCAACTCTGGCGAATATTTTCTAAGTGCCGACGGCTCTTGTGCCGTCAAGTGTTCGCTCCGCGCTGGTTCCCGCGGTCGGCCACAAATGGCGAAAAATCAGCCTCTACTCCTGGAGCTCACGCCAACTCAGGCGAAAAATCTCAAAGTGCCAACAGCTCTTGTGCCGTAAAGTGTCCGCTCTGGCTGGTTCCCGCGGTTGGCCACAAATAGCAGAAAACCAGCCTCTTCCCCTGGAGCTCGCGCCGACTCTGGCGAATATTTTCCAAGTGCCAACGGCTCTTGCGCCGTAAAGTGTCCGCTCTGGCCGGTTCCCGCGGTCGGCCGCAAATAGCAAAAAATCAGCCTCTCCCCCTGGAGCTCGTGTCAACTTTGGCGAAAAATTTCTAAGTGCCAACGGCTCTTGCGCCGTAAAGTGTCCGCTCTGGCCGGTTCCCGCGGTCGGCCGCAAATACCAGAAAACCAGCCTCTTCCCCTGGAGCTCCCGCCGACTCTGGCGCAAAATTTCTAAGTGCCAACGGCTCTTGCGCCGTAAAGTGTCCGCTTTGGCTGGTTCCCGTGGTCGGCCGCAAATAGCAGAAAATCAGCCTCTTCCCCAGGCGAATATTTTCTAAGTGCCAACACTTACGCCCGATGCGGTAACGCAAACGATCCCAGAGAAGCTGGCGGGAGCCCCGGGGAGAGTTCTCTTTTCTTAGTGAAGGGCAGGGTGCCCTGGAATGGGTTCGCCCCAAAAGAGAGGCCTGCGCCCTGGAAAGCGTCGCGGTTCCGGCGGCGTCCGGTGAGCCCCCGTCGGCCCTTGAAAATCCGGGGGAGACAGTATAAATCTTGCGCCAGGCCGTACCCATATCCGCAGCAGGTCTCCAAGGTGAACAGCCTCTGGCATGTTAGAACAAGGCTGGTAAGGGAAGTCGGCAAATCGGATCCGTAACTTCGGGACAAAGATTGGCTCTAAGGGCTGGGTCGGTCGGGCTGGGGTGCGAAGCGGGGCTGGGCGCGTCCGCGGCTGGGGGAGCGGCCGCCCTGTCGCTCGCCCCCTCGCCCCGTCGGATCAGGCGGTTTTGTGTGTGCTGTTGGTTCGGTGGGGGTCCAGGCGTGCGTCGGTCAGGCGCCGGTGCTTTCTCGTTGGCTTCCCGGGTGGGCGGTGGGTCGCGGGGTCTGCGGGGGGTCTCGGGCGAAAACTCGCCCCGCCCTGCCCCCTTCCCGCAGGCCACCCGGTGTGGGTCGCGGGGGCGCTTGGTGGCTCCGGCGCGCGTTCCCCGGCGAGCGTCGGGGCCCCGCGGCGGTGCGGACGTCGGCCGGTCGCTTCCCGGCCCCGCGAAGGGCCGGTGGCGGTTGCGCTCGGCGGCCGTCCGCTCGTTGCGCTCCCGGCGGGTGGCATGTTGCCGACCGCCACCCCCCGACCGCCACAAGGCGACTGCCACCGGCCCTAAGCGCCAGCCCCGACTGCCACCCCCCGACCGCCACAAGGCGACCGCCACAAGGCAACCGGCCCCAAGCGCCAGCCCCGACCGCCACCCCCCGACCGCCACAAGGCGACCGCCACCGGCCCCAAGCGCCAGCCCCGACCGCCACCCCCCGACCGCCACAAGGCGACCGCCACAAGGCGATCGCCACCGGCCCTAAGCGCCAGCCCCGACCGCCATCCCCCGACCGCCACAAGGCAATCGCCACCGGCCCCAAGCGCCAGCCCCGACCGCCACAAGGCGACCGCCACCGGCCCCAAGCGCCAGCCCCGACCGCCACTCCCCGACCGCCACAAGGCGACCGCCACAAGGGGACCGCCACCGGCCCCAAGCGCCAGCCCCGACCGCCACCCCCTGACCGCCACAAGGCGACCGCCACAAGGCGACCGCCACAAGGCGACCACCACAAGGCGACCACCACCGGCCGCCACCCCCCTACCGCCACCGGCCGACCGCCACCGGCCCCAAGCGCCAGCCCCGACCGCCACGCCCCGACCGCCACAAGGCGACCGCCACCGGCCGACTTCCATGCGTGTCGCGGTGTGGGCGAAGCCCGAGCGCGGTCCACCGTCCTCGGACAGGCAGCGAGATCACAGGGCCCCACCGGAGGTGGCCGGCCCCTCCGTAGAATAGGCCCGAGCCGTGCCAGCGGGGGCCCAGTAGCCTGGCAGTGCCGCTGGGGGAAAATGCACTAAGTGCCAAAGCCCATTCATTTACAACGGCCGGTACTTTATGGAACCCTGTTTGGCCCGCGGACCGCCTGGCGGGGCTTCCTTGAAAGCCAGTCCGCCCTCCGAGCTCTCCTGCCGGGCGTGAGTTAGCGACCGCGCACGGGTCTTTATGGAACCCTATTTGGCCCGCGGAACGGCTGGCGGTGCTTCCTTGAAAGCCAGTCCGCCCTCCGAGCTCTCCTGCCGAGCGTGAGTTAGCGACCGCGCACGGTAAGAAAAACACAGACTTGGTAAACTAACATAACTCTCTAACAAAACCAACAACAGGACTGACCGACAAAGTCGTGGAACAAAAAGACAGGGTGACATTACCAAAGACAGGAACAGAAACCAAACAGACATCATGACAGTAACACATGCAATTTATTCCTCTTCAACGTCTCTCCCATACAGAGCCGCCTTTTTCACGTCCGCATGCCTTTTTCACATGTGCGCACGGAGCGCGGTGGTGCCTTCATGGGCAGTCGGAGAAATCAACGCCAACAAAAAAAATACATCCAGCCTATTTAAGACCATACCAAAGACTATAAAAATGGGACCCATTGCCTCCCTGCGTGTGTGACGATCATTGGGACTTAAAAAAAAAAAAAAAAAAATTAAAATTTTTTTTTTAAAATTGGGTGCGCATTATACATGGGTACAGGCTTTTTTCCAGCATCAACATGCCATTTTTAGGGTGCGTATTATACATGGGGGCGCATCATACACGGAATAAAACGGTAGTTTATTGTATCATTCCATGATACAGAACTGATGATAGATACAAAGGATACCATGTTTTCCTCAGTAAATTTACGGAATTTCATTTGATCACCAATATGACCTTTGATTTTCGGACCACCATCACTGTGGATGAAATGGAAGACAGGAAGATGATCAGATACATCACAGATCAACAGGCCAGATGTTATCTTGTAGTCTAGAGAATTAAATAAAATGTTGTCAATGAGAGTGGCCGTTGAGCTTGTGATCCTGGAGGGTTTGTTAATAAGAGGGAAAAAGTTACTGGAATATAATATATTAAGGAAGTCTGCTGTATGTGACTGCTTAGTTTCAAGCAAATTAATATTATAGTCACCAAGTAGGACACATAATTTGTTTTCTTTGTTTATGATTTCTAGAGTAGATTCGAGGGCTTCATTGAAGGTAATTTTATCAGAATCTGGCTGTTTATATATACATCCAATTATCACGTTTTTGTTGTTTATAAGTGAGCAAGATGAGAGTTCTATAAACACAGATTCTGCTGCAGTCATATCAAAGTTAACACTTAGATCCTTTCTGGGTGAGAATTTGAAGTTGTCAATTACATACAGTGAGACTCCTCCACCTTGCTTGTTTGGTCTGCAAGAGTGTATAGGAGTGTAGTGAGAGAGAGGGTAGCTAGATGTATTATCAATCATGCAGGTTTCAGGAATGTGTTAAGGTTGATAAATAGGTTTTTAGATCATCATAATTTTTAGAGATACTCCGTATATTGAAGTGGACAGTGGAGAATACATTTGTTTGGCAGTGGCCAGGAGGAGTATTGCACAATTTGTTAAACATTTCTTCAGAAAAATATTCACATGACAATTCAACAGATTTTAGGGGAGTGTAATTAGTATCTGGGTTAAAGAAGGACTCATAGATACCAGCATTAACATTCTCTAGATCAAATGAATTAAGTAATAAAGAGTCTAGATTTGGTGGGACAGAAATTCCTGCATTTGCGAGAATGTCACTAGATGGCATAAAGGGTGTCAGAGAACTGTCTACCTGAGATGGATGTCCTCCCCGCCAGTCTCTGTTTGCCATATTGTGCTCCGCTGTAATCCACCATTCTCGTCCGGAGAGTCCATAGGTACCAGTTAATGGTCATCAATTCAGCCATTGTAGATGTTAGGTTCCCCCACCACCAGGCCATATTTCTTCAGTTCCTCCAGTTCACTCGCAACAAGAGTTTTGACATCTTCTGGTGTTGCTCCGTTCGTTTTAATCCATACCTTGCAATTTCTGACCCACGTTGCCAGAATCTTGTTTTTCTTCTTCAGTTTGGGTGCGTTCCAGGCTATCTCAGCATTCTTCTTAGTGAGGTGCTCATTTAGATAAACACCCGTTCCCTGTAGTTTCCTCCCTTGCTTCAGAAGATCCACTTTGTTTCCTATTGATGAATCAAATGATAATTTTCGGAGCATCTTTTGGTCGTTTTCGATTTCTTGGGAGTGTGTGACAAGCGGTAATGTTTCCTTTCTGGAGTTCCATATGCCTACTTTCGAAAAATTGTACTACCTGATTTTCAAGCGTTGACAGTTCGTCCGAAGGAGAGTCATCTGTCGAGAGATCCGGAGGACCCGCCGCCCTGGCATAGGAGCGGTGTGATGTTCTAAGACCAGTGATTATGAGGTCTTCTTGTCGGGAGTACTGCTCCAGAGCATCAACTCTCCGTTCAAGCGACAGGATTTTTTCATCTTTCTCCTTGGAGGCTTTCTTAAGCTCCGTTAGTTCAGACGTTAGCCGGAGCAGGATGGCTTGCTGCTCTAAGAGTGTGGTAATGTCTTGCCGTATCAAGTCAATAGATGATTTAAGTTCATCGTAGCCCTCATTTTTTTTGGAGGGCGGCATAGCGTAAAGTTTGAAAATGTAGACCAGCTAGCCGTTTTAACTGATTTCCTTGTTAGCGAATACGTTTCATTCGATTGTTTTTAAACAATTTAGTCGTATTGCGTGTGTGTGCATGCGTGCAGGCAATGTTCGAAATGTACATGTACTTACCCACCGTTAAAAGCTTTAGTTATATCGTTGCACCAAAATGCACGCCAAAGAAATGCGTTTTGGTGGTCGTTGAAGATGCTAACTGCTAACGCTAGCTTCTGCAAACTTTTTAGCTTGCAAGATGGGAACACTCCCAAAGTGCAACTTGACGCTTGTCAAGCGATCAAATAACTAATTGACCTGTCTACTGTGTGATTGCCTCTCACCTTGCCGACTGTAGAATAGTCAGTCAACAAAGACGACGAATGGAAAGAATGAAATGATCGAGAACACTTCCTCATTCCTCGAGAACACTTCCTTGTGTGTGCGTGCGTGTGACTGAGATGATTGGTCACTATCGGGCTCTCCTGCCGGGCGTGAGTTAGCGACCGCGCACGGTACCTTATGGAACCCTATTTGGCCCGCGGACCGGCTGGCGGGGCTTCCTTGAAAGCCAGTCCGCCCTCCGAGCTCTCCTGCCGGGCGTGAGTTAGCGACCGCGCACGGTACTTTATGGAACCCTATTTAGCCCGCGGACCGGCTGGCGGGGCTTCCTTGGAAGCCAGTCCGCCCTCCGAGCTCTCCTGCCGGGCGTGAGTTAGTGACCGCGCACGGTACTTTATGGAACCCTATTTAGCCCGCGGACCGGCTGGCGGGGCTTCCATGGAAGCCAGTCCGCCCTCCGAGCTCTCCTGCCGGGCGTGAGTTAGCGGCCGCGCACGGTACTTTATGGAACCCTATTTGGCCCGCGGACCGGCTGGCGGGGCTTCCTTGAAAGTCAGTCCGCCCTCCGAGCTCTCCTGCCGGGCGTGAGTTAGCGACCGCGCACGGTACTTTATGGAACCCTATTTAGCCCGCGGACTGGCTGGCAGGGCTTCCTTGGAAGCCAGTCCGCCCTCCGAGCTCTCCTGCCGGGCATGAGTTAGCGGCCGCGCACGGTACTTTACGGGACCCTATTTGGCCCACGGACCGGCCGGCGAGGCTTCCGTGAAAGCTTATCCGCCTGTCGAGCTCTCCTGCCGGGCGTGAGTTAGCGGCCGCGCACGGTACATTATGGAAGCTAAAAAAAAAACATTCTAAGTGCGAATGGGACCGGCCAGGGGTGCTTCCTTGACAGCCCAACCGCCCTCCGAGCTCTCCTGCGCGAGGCGTGTTTCGTCCCGTGCGCGGTACCAGGTCGCACTGCGTCGTCAGCCGAGCCAAATTGGGCCCGTTGGACGCCTAATAATGCTCCGCGATCTCCGCCGCGGTGCTTTAAAAGCGTCAACCTGCTCTGCTGGTGCTTTTTTCGGCCATCTCGTCCATGTGCACGCCCTCCCAGTGGCCCCGGGAGCGCGTGGATAAGTCACAAAGTTCCCTCGGACGGCTTTGGGTGCGCTCGCGGCCCGCTGGAAGTCTAATATTAATCATAAATATGGCTCCATCATCTGCGCCGCGGTGCTAAAAGGGGCCAACCGCTCTCCTGGAGCTTTTTTTTGGCCACCTCGGGCTTGTGCACGGCCTCCCGCTGGCCCCGGCACCGCGTGGAGCCGGCCCAGAGCGTCGCCGGGCCGGAGAGTAGGCCATTATGCTCTAAGTTCGAATGCGGGTGTATTTACTCGTCGTGTCCGCACAAGGGAGGCAACTCCCCGCGGCAGCGCTTAAACGTCATCCCGGCCTCCTGGAGCTCTGCGCGGGGCGTGCTGCGTCCCGTGCGAGGTACCAGGTCGCGCTGCGCGGTCAGCCGAGCCGAATTGGGCCCGCTGGAAGTCTATTAAAGCTCCGTGATCTCTGCCACGGTGCTCAAAAAGCGTCCTTCCGCTCTCCTGGAGTTTTTTTCGGCCATCTCGCGCGTGTGCACGCCCTCCCAGTGGCCCCGGGAGCGCGTGGGGAAGTTACAAAGTTCCCTCGGACGGCGTTGGGTGCGTTCGCGGCCAGCTGGAAGTCATTAATGCTCCGCGATCTCCGCCGCGGTGCTCACAAAGCGTCCACCCGCTCTGCTGGTGCTTTTTTCGGCCATCTCGCGCGTGTGCACGGCCTCTCGGTGGCCCCGGCACCGCGTGGAGCCGGCCCAGAGCGTCGCCGGGCCGGAGAGTATGCCAATATGCTCTAAGTGCGATTGCTGGTGTATTTACTTGTCGTGTCCACCGGAGGGAGGCAACTCCCCGCCGCAGCTGCAACTCTGCGCGAGGCGTGTTTCGTCCCGTGCGTGGTACCAGGTCGCGCTGCGCCGTCAGCCGAGCCGCTCGCGGCCCGCTGGAAGTCTAAGATTAATCATAAATATCGCTCCATCTTCTCCTTCGCGGTGCTTAAAAAGCGTCCATCCGCTCTCCTGGAGCTTTTTTCTGCCATCTCACGCGTGCGCACGGCCTACCGGCGGGCCCGGCACCGCGCTGAGCCGGCCCCGAGTGTCCTCGGACCGCTTTCGGTGCGCTCGCGGCCCGCTGGAAGTCTAATATTAATCATAAATATCGCTCCATCTTCCCCTCCGCGGTGCTTAAAAATCGTCCACCCGCTCTCCTGGAGCTTTTTTCGGCCATCTCACGCGTGCGCACGGCCTCCCGGCGAGCCCTGCACCGCGTGGAGCCGGTCCAGAGTGTCCTCGGACTGCTTTCGGTGCGCTCGCGGCCCGCTGGAAGTCTAATAATAATCATAAATATGGCTCCATCTTCTCCTCCGCGGTGCTTAATAAGCGTCTATCCGCTCTCCTGGAGCTTTTTTCGGCCATCTAACGCGTGTGCACGGCCTCCCGGCGAGCCCGGCACACGAACGGCGTGGGTGATGTTCTATTTTTTTCCTGTGGGCGCGCGCCCCTACTGGAAAAATTCCTGGCTACGCCACTGGTCTGGACCATATATGATAATTGTTTAATGGTAGTTATTGATAGATCTTGAGGATGTCGAGTTATAGGTGCATACGACTATGTTGTTCATGCACGTTCATTGTAAGAAGGGGAGAGATGTTGTGTATTTTGGGCTAACTCAAATTCCGTAGTAGAAAAACCCCGGAAGTGGGATGGGCGCATTCTGTGTTGTTGTGGTACGCCCTGTGAACGCACTGTGAGTAAGGAATAAAGCAGTTATCATTCACGTCGTTGTCCGACCTATTCTTGCTATCTAAGAACCTGGAAAATAGTAAGGATATAACATATATCACGGGTCATTACGACGAGTTTGGTGGAGTTTTTACTGCTTCTTCCAACTCCTACCGCGCTGACTGTAACCTGACACTCTCTGGCTGCGTCTTGCCTCTTTTTCTTATTGTCGGACTCGGTGGACTCGGTCAAAATCAGCACCGAGTCCGGCAAAAATTACCGAGTCCGACCGAGTCCGAGTTCCCGAGTCCGAACCGAGTCCACAGCCCTGGACAGCATTGAGCGCCGCCGGCGTTTGTCGCCCACCACCTCGCCAACCGACATAGATGAAGAAATTGGGGCAATGTTGGCACTTGGTCGAATGAAAGAGAGCCCATTTGTTACAGCTGATTGTTATACATCCGGGCTCAAGGCAGCGACTCGGACACTAACAGCAATGCCAATCAGCCAAGTCAGCGTAGAGCGCCTGTTTTCCGGGCTCAAGTTTATCATGTCTGATCAGCGCGGCGCGATGAAGGCTGACTTGGTTGAGGCGATTTTGTTCCTAAGAACAAACTCAAGTTGTTGAATTGAAACTTGAAAGTATCTGTTTATTGTATTCGTTTATATGTTTAATAAAGACAAAGCCATCACAAAACTGTTGTAATTATTTAGATTTTGATCTAAATTAGCCTTGAATAAAGACTAAGCAGTCACATGAATTAACAGAAAAAATGGACAGCCGGACTCGGTGGTCAAGAGGCCGGACTCGGACTCGGTGCAAAAATCCGACCGAGTCCACAGCCCTGGTTTGACCCCACAACCTTCCAGTCTCAGGGTGGACACTCTACCACTAGGCCACTGAGCTGGTTTATCCAAACAGGCCCAGGATTCACACTGAGTGAGAGTAAATATGAACGATTGTGAAATACTTTTTGTGTTTGTTTTTATTTCATTACTATTCAAGATGTCCGATTCAATGTTAAAAAAAGCTTATATTAACAATATAACACTTATATTGTAAATATTGGGGTTTTTTTCACATTTTCAGCTGGTGGTGGGAACAGCGATTAGACCCGGAAAGAATCTTCTTACCGTCCCAGCTTAAATCCATTCTCGTCTCCCCTACATACTGCGTTACTGCAGAGAGGCTAAAGTACAGAATTTTACCGTTTAAACGGAGAGCCGGTCACTTACATCAGATAAGCACAATTAACAAGTTAGAAATGATCTTAAAAATGTCAGTACCATTGGTTGGTGCCATGTAAAAGGAATTAGCATAATTACCAGTGAGAAATTGTTTAAAGGATAACCCCTGTGCTTGGTTAATTTTCTTACTGAGGTTTAGACCTATTGAGGTAAAGTAGTCATTGTAATTTTGTGCTCAAATGGCAGTGGTGTCATCAATATCGGGGAACGTAGTAATTTTTTGTCTCCTGTTTAAGACTTCATTTAGCACATTCCAAGTCTCCTTGCAGTCCCCCTTCGATGCCTGTAAGAGCCGTGGGTAGTGTTATCTTTTGCTTTTTCTTACGATATGTGTAGGTTTATTTTTATAGGAGATATATTTGTCTTTATTAAGGCTACATGGATTTTTCATACCTAAAGAGTTTCTCATTTTCACTTTCCGCCCAGCGAGGGGAAAAAAAATATATATATATAAAAATAGTACACAGGTAGATCTAGCCTCCTATTAGGCTGTTAGAGCAAATCTTACGTATAGCTCAAGAGGAAAAAAAACATATATAAAAAATAATACGAAATAAATAGGCATTTGGACATAGCCGTATAGGCACAAAACAAATCAGGGCGTTGCCGTGACTCATAACATTAATTCCTCAAAACAAGAATTTAAGTCGTTAATGTCAATTTCAAGGTGTTGTATCCAGAGTTCATGCATTTTAGGAATAAAATGACATAGAGGTTACCGTGACCCAGGCACCCATGTAGTTGAAAATGCGGCCAGGCGGCAAGTGAGGAATGGAAGATGGGAGACTCTACTCCGTAGGGAAACATTCGTGGTCTTCATGTCTCTACGTTGCCGATGATAGGGTGGCAATGTCATTCACCACCTCAGTCCCCAAGGCCAGGTCGTTCATTTTATCTAACCTCAACCAGCTTGCTCGGTTTTGTTGTCTCGTCGTCACCATGGCAGGGAAGCGATGTAATTCTCCGCCTCAGCCACAGAGGCCAGGTCTTTCATTTTCTCTGACTTTAGCTTGATATGCAAACTGGCTGGGTAGCGTACACCAGGTTTTAATCCCCTCGCATACAGTTCCGACATGACTCCCTTGTACTTATTTCGCTGTTCCACTACCTCTGGTAGTCCTCAAAGACAAGGATAGGATCATGTAATTCAGCTTGCCTCTGTTGGCCCGGGCATACCGGACTATTGTGTCCTTTACCTCAGTGGTCCCCAACCTATTTGCGCCACAGACCGGTTATGTGTCAGAAATATTTTCGCGGACTGGCCTTTATATAAATAAATAATACATTTATATGAATAAATAATAGATTTATAATAAATAGATAAATACGATGAAATAAGATGATATGACTGGCATAAAAACAAGTATAAACGTCATAAAAATATAACTCACCACTATGTTGAATTAGTGGGAGCACTGAGCTTGTTTCTCAGAAACCAGCCAGTAATCAGAGGCAATGACAACCGAAGTGGTTAAGGTTTGTCTTTTTATGCAGGATGCTTCGTCTCCATGTGCCGAAGCAGTTTTGAAGCCTCATTGCCTCGTTAGCGAGCCTGTCGCCACATATTATGCAGAGTGAGCTTGGTGCGTCAGTCACCTGTGGCGATAAATCCATATTTTAAGTAGGACTCGAGAAAATTTCTTTTACCGTGTTTTTCCATGCATAATGCGCAAAATTTAACTACCGTTTTTTTCGTGTATAATGGGCCCCCATGTATAATACGCACCCTAAAAATGGCATGTTGATGCTGGAAAAAAGCCTGTACCCATGTATAATACGCACCCAATTTATTTTATTTTTTTCTTAAGTCCCAATGATCGTCACACACACAGGGAGGCAATGGGTCGCAATTTTATAGTCTTTGGTATGGTCTTAACTAGGCTGGATGTATTTTTTTTTGTTGTTTTTTTGTTGGCGTTGATTTCTCCGACTGCCCATAAAGGCACCACCGATCAGATGAAAAGAGAGGAAAGTGACGTGCGGACATGTAAAAAAGGCGGCTCTGTATGGGAGAGACATTGAAGAGGAATAAAAACACCCTTGGAAACCAAAACTTGCCCCTTGTCGTGACTCGGAGCCGCAACAAATGTTTCGGATTTGTGTAGGGTACATTGTGACAGCAAACGAGCAGGTGATCGAGCAAGCGTCTGATACGAGAGCATTGCGTTCGTATGGAGCGTGTTTGAAGTGAACAGCAGAGAAGAAAGGAACAAGGCAAAGTGTTGTGAAATCAAATATTACCTGTAATACGCATTTTGTTATTTGCTGATCGAAACTGCTAATTAAACTGTGAATTGAAACTAATGGGAAGAAAACTCTTTATATAGCTGACGTGTCTTGCGCATCCGTTCTGCGCATCTGTAATGGCGGCCTGGGTATGATGTCCGGTTTGCGATGGAGATTAAAAACCAAACAATATTTGACAATAACACACCATCAAGGATTGCACCATCGCATCAAACAATGTGTCGTCAATTATGAATTTTACTGACTAAGTGTGTTGGGCAGGATGGCTGAATGCGATGCGCGATTGACAACAAACAAGAAGAAAGGTGATTTCAAGTTATATTTCGAGGGAGATTTGTTATGTCTCGTCCCCAGTTTTGCTATGTGTCTAGGTTGCCATAGTTTCTGTTCGCGTCGCCCCTCCCTTCCTGTGTCACCCCAATCAATGTAACGTGTTTTGTATTTAAGTCCTGTCTGCCCCTTGCTCACCGTCGGATCATTGCCTGTCAAAGTCAAAGTCAAAGTCAGCTTTATTGTCAATCTCTCCACATGTCACAACACACACAGAGACCGAAATTACGTTTTTCTCTATCCCACGGTGACGAGACACATAACACGATAGACATACAAGTACGCGACACAATATAAAAACAAGAAGGCAGAAATTCAAACAATCAATAGTAAGAGTGATGAATAAATAATAAATAAACAGATAACACAATAAATAAGAGGAGCAAAACGGAGCCAGCAAGCATAGCGCAAAAGTGCCTGTGTTACGGTCATGATGTCTGTTTGGTTTCTGTTCCTGTCTTTGGTAATGTCACCCTGTCTTTTTGTTCCACGTCTTTGTCGGTCAGTCCTGTTGTTGTGTGAAGGCGAAGGCCTTCACACATATGTTATTCTACTCCATTTACTTTATTGTGTGAAGGCGAAGGCCTTCACACATATGTTATTCTACACCATTCTCTATTATTGTGTGAAGGCGAAGGCCTTCACACATATGTTATTCTACTCCATTTACTTTATTATTATTAGTGTGAAGGTGAAGACCTCCACACTATTGTTATTCCTGTACTTTATTATTGTGTGAAATTTTATTTTGAAATTCAACCAAAATTCTCTAAAATTTCGTTTTTCTACTCTAATTTCCACATTTTTCAACCGATTCAACCCATTCCAACTTTCAACTGTTCATTATTTTTCTACCGATTCCACAACTTCCCACTTACCAAAAGCTTCACATCTTTTATTTTGAAATTCACACCCAATTCCTTTTCCCTTCTCATTTCTACATTTTTCAAGCGATTCAACCCATTCCAACTTTCAACTGTTCATCATTTTTCTACCTATTCCACAACTTCCCACTTACCAAAAACTTCACATCTTTTATTTTGAAATTTACACCCAATTCTCCAATATTTCCTTTTTCCCTTCTCATTTCTACATTTTTCAACCGATTCAACCCATTCCAACTTTCAACTGTTCATCATTTTTCTACTTATTCAACAACTTCCCACTTACCAAAAACTTCACATCTTTTATTTTGAAATTCACACCCAATTCCTTTTTCCCTTCTCATTTCTACATTTTTCAACCGATTCAACCCATTCCAACTTTCAACTGTTCATCATTTTTCTACCGATTCCACAACTTCCCACTTACCAAAAGCTTCACATCTTTTATTTTGAAATTCACACCCAATTCCTTTTCCCTTCTCATTTCTACATTTCTCAACCGATTCAACCCATTCCAACTTTCAACTGTTCATCATAATTCTACCTATTCCACAACTTCCCACTTACCAAAAACTTTACATCTTTTATTTTGAAATTCACACCCAATTCCTTTTTCCCTTCTCATTTCTACATTTTTCAACCGATTCAACCCATTCCAACTTTCAACTGTTCATCATTTTTCTACCTATTCCACAACTTCCCACGTCCCAAAAACTTCACATCTTTTATTTTGAAATTCACACCCAATTCCTTTTTCCCTTCTCATTTCTACATTTTTCAACCGATTCAACCCATTCCAACTTTTAACTGTTGATCATTTTTCTACCTATTCCACAACTTCCCACTTACCAAAAACTTCACATCTTTTATCTTGAAATTCACACCCAATTCCTTTTTCCCTTCTCATTAATACATTTTTCCACCGATTCAACCCATTCCAACTTTCAACTGTTCATCATTTTTCTACCTATTCCACAACTTACCAAAAACTTCACATCTTTTATTTCGAAATTCACCACAAATTCTCCAAATTTTCTACATTTCTCAAGTAATTCAACACGTTTCAACATCATTCGGCAGCATTCCCCGAAGAAGTTATTCATACATTTCGCCTTCACACGCAATTTCTCCAGAAATTGCAAAATTCTAGTTAGTGTGAAGGTGAAGACCTTCACACTATTGTTATTCCTGTCCTTTATTATTCTACTTATTCCGCTCACTTTTTTGACGCTTAACTAGTTCCACATACTTCACCCGATTCACTCCGTTCCACTTTTCACTTATTCCAAATATTCATGGCACGACTGCTCACATTTTTTTCGTTCCAAAAATCTTCCGTTTTCGCAAAATTCACAAATTTATGGCGAATTTGGCCCCATTCATTCTTAATGGCAGATTCAACATTTCACATTTACGTTCTTCCAGTTTGATATTCACGTAATTCAACACATTCAAATCACATTGGGGACATTCCCAAACTTGCCAAATTCAAAAATTTCACGTTTTCACTTTTAAAATTTGCATAAAATTTGCATAAAATTTCGTTTTTCACTTCTAACTTCTACATTTTTCCACCGATTCAACTCGTTCCAACTTTCAACTGTTCATCTTTTGCCTACCTATTCCACAACTTCCCACTTACCAAAAACTTCACATCTTTTATTTTGAAATTCAACCAAAATTCTCTAAAATTTCGTTTTTCTACTCTTATTTCAACATTTTTCAACCGATTCAACCCATTCCAACTTTCAACTGTTCATCATTTTTCGACCTATTCCACAACTTCCCAAAAACTTCACATCTTTTATTTTGAAATTCACACCCAATTCCTTTTTCCCTTCTCATTTCTACATTTTTCAACCGATTCAACCCATTCCAACTTTCAACTGTTAATCTTTTGCCTACCTATTCCACAACTTCCCACTTACCAAAAACTTCACATCTTTTATTTTGAAATTCACACCCAATTCCCTTTTCCCTTCTCATTTCTACATTTTTCAACCGATTCAACCCATTCCAACTTTCAACTGTTCATCATTTTTCTACCTATTCCAGAACTTACCAAAAACTTCACATCTTTTATTTTGAAATTCACACCCAATTCCCTTTTCCCTTCTCATTTCTACATTTTTCAACCGATTCAACCCATTCCAACTTTCAACTGTTCATCTTTTGCCTACCTATTCCACAACTTCCCACTTACCAAAAACTTCACATCTTTTATTTTGAGATTCAACCAAAATTCTCTAAAATTTCGTTTTTCTACTCTTATTTCAACATTTTTCAACCGATTCAACCCATTCCAACTTTCAACTGTTCATCATTTTTCTACCTATTCCACAACTTACCAAATACTTCACATCTTTTATTTTGAAATTCACTCCCAATTCCTTTTTCCCTTCTCATTTCTACAATTTTCAACCGATTCAACCCATTCCAACTTTCAACTGTTCATCATTTTTCTACCTATTCCACAATTTTCCACTTACCAAAAATTTCACATCTTTTATTTTGGAATTCACACCCAATTCCTTTTTCCCTTCTCATTTCTACATTTTTCAACCGATTCAACCCATTCCAACTTTCAACTGTTTATCTTTTGCCTACCTATTCCACAACTTCCCACTTACCAAAAACTTCACATCTTTTATTTTGAAATTCACACCCAATTCCCTTTTCCCTTCTCATTTCTACATTTTTCAACCGATTCAACCCATTCCAACTTTCAACTGTTCATCATTTTTCTACCTATTCCACAACTTCCCACTTACCAAAAACTTCACATCTTTTATTTTGAAATTCACACCCAATTCCCTTTTCCCTTCTCATTTCTACATTTTTCAACCGATTCAACCCATTCCAACTTTCAACTGTTCATCATTTTTCTACCTATTCCAGAACTTACCAAAAACTTCACATCTTTTATTTTGAAATTCACACCCAATTCCTTTTTCCCTTCTCATTTCTACATTTTTCAACCGATTCAACTTGTTTCAACATCATTCTGCAGCATTCCTTAAATATTTATTCAACTTCTTCACCTTCACACGCAATTTCTTCAGGAATTGCAAATTCTAGTTATTATTCTCTTTTATTCTCCACACTTTTTTGACACGTTTCATCTTCCACATAATTCATCCGATTCACTCCATTCCACTTTTCACGTATTCCAAATATTCACGCGATGAGCACTTCCATTTTTCTCGTTCCGAAAATTTTCCGTTTCCGCAAAATTCCCAAAATTCCGACAAATTTCGTTTTTCACCTCTAACTTCTACATTTTTCAACCGATTCAACCCATTCCAACTTTCAACTGTTCATCTTTTGCCTACCTATTCCACAACTTCCCACTTACCAAAAATTCCAAATTTTCAAATTTGAAATTCAACCAAAATTCTCCAAAATTCAGTTTTTCCACTCTAATTTCTACATTTTTCAACCGATTCAACCCATTCCAACTTTCAACTGTTCATCTTTTGCCTACCTATTCCACAACTTCCCACTTACCAAAAATTCCAAATTTTCAAATTTGAAATTCAACCAAATTCTCCAAAATTTCGTTTTTCCACTCGAATTTCTACATTTTTCGACCGATTCAACCCATTCCACATTTATTCCCTTTATTCACCTTATGCTTACCACATTCACTCCCATTCACCCCCATTCACCCCCACTTCCACTATGCTTCCCACATTCACTCCTATTCACCCCCACTTCCACTATGCTTACACAATTCAACCCTTGACCCCCAATTCCAGTGTGGCGGCCATCTTGGATGACCCTGAAGTGCCACCAGTGAACCCAGAATGAACCGGAAGTGCCCCAAATCAAACCGGAAGTGACCCCTAATAGACCGGAAGTGACCTCAGGTAAACCGGAAGTGACCCCAAATCAAACCGGAAGTGACCCCAAATGAACCGGAAGTGATCTTTTTAAACCGGAAGTGACCCCAAATAAACCAGAGGTGAACTCAGCTAAACCGGAATGACCTCTGCTACACCGAAAGTGACCTAAATTAAACCAAAAGTATCCCAAATAAACCGGAAATGACCATTTGGTTGGTAGCTTCGGCGATGCTTTACATAAGAAGTCGTTTATTTGGTTTATTTTCTCAGTGAAGCATTGCCGCTAGCTAGCTAGAAACTTTGATTCTTTCAATAATCGCAATAGTATGTATATAAATGTCTTCGGGACTTTTACGGTGGTGCACGGCGACCGAATATGACGTCGCATTGTAGTTTTCTCCTCGCGTTTACTTGTACGCCACAAATCGGCGACCAAATATGACGTCACATTGTAGTTTTTTCCGTCGCGTTTATTTGGATCCAACAAATATATCGAACACAATGGTTTTCTCTATTCTCAAGCATACTGTAATATAAATACATTTTGATGTTTAGTAGACAAACAACGCATCCTATGTTGAAAAATCAATGGACATTTTGGGGTTAAATTGTTGCGTTGGAAAGTGACGTCACCACGCCAAGTCTCGCGTGAGTTATACCCGCTTATCGCGATTGTTGCAGCCCGCGCGCAGTGGTCAGTCACAGACGGCGGTTATCGACAGAGACTGTTGCTGTGATTGTGTGCGTGTTTGGCAAAAAGTAAGTATAGACATTTAAGTGTTGCATTGTTTACTGTTGTGCTGTTTGTCTGCTCCCAGATTGTTTCATGTGTGCGCCGTTTGGTTGGCAGCCTCGGCGATGCTTTACATAAGAAGTCGTTTATTTGGTTTATTTTTTCAGTGAAGCATTGCCGCTAGCTAGTTAGCATTAGCGAAACGTCCAATAGCAACTACCTTGGTTGCAGCTCGGCTCCGGAGTTAAATAGGCGTAAATCGGTTCAACATAAGAGGCGGTGGCTGTGTCGGATTAAACATTTTATATTAAACTTTGATTATTTCAATAATCGCAATAGGGACTTTTACGGTGGCGCACGGGTACCGGATATGACGTCACATTGTAGTTCCCCCCCCCCCTCGTGTTTACTTGTAGGCCACAAATCGGCGACCAAATAAGACGTCACATTGTAGTTTTTTTAGGTCGCGTTTACTAGGATGCAACAAATATATCGAACACAATGGTTTTCACTATTAAGCATACTGTAATATAAATAAATTTTGATGTTTAGTAGACAAACAACGCATCCTATGTTGAAAAATCAATGTACATTTTGGGGTTAAATGGTTGGAAAGTGACGTTACCACGCCAAGTCTCGCGTGAGTTATATCCGCTTATCGCGATTGTTGCATCCCGCGCGCAGTGGTCAGTCACAGACGGCAGTTATCGACAGAGATTGTTGCTGTGTGTCACTTCCGGTTTAGTTGGGGTCATTTGCGGTAATTTCTTTATGGCAGAAATGCATGGCGTCTTTCTCCCTGCAGTCCCTGTAGAAGTTTGAACATTTTCTCCAAACATAAGAAGATTCACATTTTTATGCTGTATTGTATCTTATTTTTCATTGGTTGAGTTTGTGTGCAAGACATATTTAAAATTCCCACACCAAAATATTTGTATTTAAAAATAATATATCTTTAAAAATTTTACATTTGATGAAAATGTATGTTCAAGTACAGTAACTGATTTTTCTTTCTCTCCCTCTCTATGCAGGTGAATTGCTTTGATCAGGTAAGGTGTGGATTATGATTATTTAATATCACTAATGGCATAAGACATTTTCAGACAGATTTATAGTTTAGCGGCAACAAAATTCTTTCTTCATGCTCATTATTTTTAAAGGATTTTGAAAATACAAGACTAAAAAGAGAGTAGGTTTTGGTGTCACATAGAAAGGGCTCTGAAAAAATACTGTCACAAAGATTCGAGGTTTTTTTGTGGGAGAGATTTGGCATACATTACAACGTTTGTTGTGGTGGTGCTTGACACATTGTCCAAACTGTTACTTCCCAATTTGAACACTAGGTGTCATCCAAGTGACAATAATAAAACTGATGGGTGCTGTCGCTTCATTGCAGTGTAAACAATAAAAGAAAAAAAGACATATAAAATCGATTATCGAAATTACTGCAAGAATCAAACTTGTTTGTCCACATTATAATTTCATACATCAACCCCTCACATTTTGAAACATTAAATGGCCATTGAATACCTGCCGAGCTAGACTGCAATTGACTGATTTTCTGAATCCAAATGTGTTTCGTTTAAGTGGTTACGTTTATAAAGTCAATACACCTACGGTCGCCATTTTAATTTCTCTACGGCAGAAAGGCATGGCGTCTTTAATATGTTTGAATTACACAACTTTTCATAAAATTGCCTGATCATGAGAGGAGCATCCCTGGTTCTGACCATTTTGCGGATGTGTAAAAAGTGTGTTGTGGGTTCTGTGGAAGTTTTAACATTTTATCCAAACATAAGAAAATTCACGTTTTTATGCTGTATTGTATCTTATTTTTGATTGGTAGAGTTTGTGTGCAAGAAATATTTGAAATTCCCAAACCAAAATATTTGTTTCTATTTAAAAATAATATATTTTAAAAAATGTTACATTTGATGCAAATGTATGTTCAAGTACAGTACCTGATTCTCTCTCTCTCTCTCTCTCTCTCTCTCTCTCTCTCTCTCTCTCTCTCTCTCTCTCTCTTCCTCTCTATGCATTTGAATTGCTTTGATCAGGTAAGGTGTGGATTATGATTTAATTTCACTAATGGCATCAGACGTTTTCAGACAGATTTATAGTTTTTGCGGCAACAAAATAATTCTTTCTTCTTGTTCTTGTTTTTTACTGGATTTTGAAAATACAAGACTAAAGACGATTGGAAAGTAGGTTTTGGTGTTACATAGAAAGGACCGTGAAAAAATACTGTCACAAAGATTCGAGGTTTTTTTGGTGGGAGAAATTTGGCATACATTACGTTTGTTGTGGTGCTTGACACATTGTTCAAACTGTTATTTCCCAATTTGAACACTAGGTGTCACCCAAGTGACATTAAAAAACTGATGTGATGCTGTCGCTTCGTTGCAGTATAAACAATAAAAGAAAAAAGAAATATAAAATCGATTATCCAAATTACTGCAAGAGTCAAACTTGTTTGTCAACATTATAATTTCATACATCAATCCCTCACATTTTGAAACATTTTACGGCCATTGAATACCTGCCGAGCTAGACTGCAATGCTTTTTTCATCGCCACTGCATGTCCTTCAAAAACAAGTGGTAGCTTGTTCAATTTTCAACGACTTTTATGAGGCAGTCTTTTTACTTCCGCTATCATTACAAAGCATATATAGATACGTTCTATTTTTTTTTCTTTGAGATGCTGATTTCTAACATTGTGACTCTTCAGTCGTGTTGTGTGCAAATAGCGACGAGTCCTCAAATTTATTTTTCATTGGTTTGGATGGCGGCTCGGTGGCGCACTTGGGTAGCACGTCCGCCTCACAGTTAGGAGGGTGCGGGTTCGATTCCACCTCCGGCCCTCCCTGTGTGGAGTTTGCATGTTCTCCCCGGGCCCGCGTGGTTTTTCTCCGGGCACTCCGGTTTCCTCCCACATCCCAAAAACATGCTTGGTAGGCCGATTGGACACTCCAAATTGTCCCTAGGTGTGTGTGCGAGTGCAAATGGTTGTTTGTCTCTGTGTGCCCTGCGATTGGCTGGCAACCGGTTCAGGGTGTCCCCCGCCTACTGCCCGATGACGGCTGGGATAGGCTCCAGCACGCCCGCGACCCCAGTGGGGACTAAGCGGTACAGAAAATGGATGGATGGATGGATGGTTTGGATGGGTTTGTATGGTGACAGGAGCATCCCCAGTTGTGACCACTGTGTGGATGTGTTTGAAGTGAATCATATTCAAATGTTTATGTTCTGATTTTGCTTAAGTAGATTGTGTGCTAAAAATATTTAAAATATCAAAATGGGTATATTTTAAATAGTCCTGCAACATTTTGTACGTTTTTTGTACGCAGATGTATGTTCAAGTTCAATAACTGATTCTCTTTTTGTCTCTGTTTGCAGAGTTCATTCGCTTTGACCAAAGGTGAAGTGCGGATTATATCCAGCCAGCTAACCATGCTTCCACCCATTATGCAATAAAAGTTTCATAGTGATGATGTTTAACTGTAAAAAATGCTGTTTGTTCTTTGTACAACATACAATTAGATGCAGAGATCCTGTCACCTGTTTGTAAATGCGTTTATACGTTTAATGTACAAATGCTATTGTTAGGAATATTACAATCTTTTATCATTTACTGCTGTGCCGTTTATCATTCATTTTGTGGCCACATGATAAACACATGATTTTCTGCACAGAATTGCTAACCGAATTTCACATTTTATTATAAATTGTCATGCAAATATAATTTTATTACTTATTTTTTTAATTATTTACTTAATTCAAAAACCATTTCTAGTATACGGCGGGTCAGCAGTGACAGTAAAAATAAGGTTGCAGTGTCACCATTTTTTAAAGCTGATGTGAATTACAAGAGAAGTAGAAAGATGGTACCGTTGTAACAACTATTTGAACACTGTGGTTGACTTTAATTAATGCTTTTATGCTTTTTGTACCCCTTCTCCCCAGGCTGCCGACTGAGTTCCCCCCCCCCCTCTTTATTGCTGCTCCACTTTTTGTCTCTGACTTCTTTCACTCACTGTCTATCTTGGATTGACAAGACGCATTGTGGTGGACGTTGACTGATCCCTGTGGGCTGGATCAGACATTGACGAATCAGACGTGGACTTTGATCCCTGTGTTGAGGATCAAACTTTTTTTTTTTATCCTTGTGGTGTGGATCAGACGTTGACTTGATCCCTGGTATCTGGAGCCGACCTTGACTTGATCCTTGCCTGGATCGGACCTTGACTTGATCCCTTGCGGTGCGGGATCTGATTAAAAAAAAAAACCCTGCCTTGGGATTGGCATTGAAATATAACCCTGTTGTGGGCTGTGCATTCAAAATATAACCCGTTGTGGGCTGTGCATTGAAATATAACTTCTTGGACCTGGGCCTAACTGTGAAATATTACTACCTCTTGTGCGAGATCCAATTGACAAAAGTGCAAGACACGAGCCATGCCGCGCAAAAGCAAGAAGGCGCAAGCTGTCAAGATAAGCTGGCAACAACGGAAAAAAAACACTGAATGTGGAGGTGCAGATAAACCAACACCCGCTAAAGAATTGCTGGCCATTGAACCTGGAAACTCTAAGGAGGTAATGATGTCTACGTCTCATGATCCTGTAACATGTGTTTTGGCATCCTACAGTCAAGATCATCCAAAGTATGCCGATTCCAGAAACAGTCAGTGTGCTGCAAACTCTGCTACATTTCTAGCTTTCCTGCAGGAGATAGACAATGTGACCAGTGCTCACCTGGACCTTGTTCTCGATCGAGGCAATGAGCTCTATGTGGCTACTGTGGCTGTGCTGAAAGCAGAAGGACGATACGAACATCCTCATTTGGCAACCGATGAAATTCCATCCATTGTGAATGGCTTTCACAAACATGTGTTAATAAAGCATCACTCAATGTATGGTCTTTTCAATTCCTCTATTGCTGATGTGGCATTTATGATGCTCTGTGATGGACTTCAGTGCCTGGTGTCAGAGGTAAATTATGCTCTTTTGGTTATGAATTCATTGTTTATTGCTGTTTTCCGAAACCAACAAGGCAGCTATGGCTATTTTGATCCACACGCCAGAGAACGTGATGGGCTCCCTCCGCCCTCCGGTGCACCACGCGGTACAGCTGTCATGATGCTTTTTACATGTTTGAACGATCTGATACAGGTTTTCACTCTGGCTGGTGCTGCTCCCACTACTCAATATGAATTGATGCCGGTAAGGTTTCAACCAGTTGACTATGCAAGTGACCGTGAAATGGCGACGGATGCACAATCAACTGTTATGACAAATCACAATGATGATGCAATGTTAAGCCAGTCTGCTGCTGAGATGACACAGCGTATGGTGACGGGTGAGTCCAAACCATGTGCGAGCAAACACGAGTCCATTGAAGGGGGACATGTCAACAGTAAGGTGGTATGTACACAACAAACACGAGATGTGTTGAAAATTGCAAAATCCAAAAGGAGAACATTTGCAAGACGAACTCAAGCCCAACAAAAGATAATTGATAAAGCTATGGCGAGACTCACAAAACAAGAAACAAGGCGAATAGACGCAAACATGAAAAAGAAGGAAAGATACAGCCAAACTCCAGAGGTTAAACAACGTAAAAAGTCTTACATCGTGACTCGCTACCAGCAAGACCCTAATTTCCGTGTAAAACAAAAGTCGTTCGCAGTCGACCGCTATTGCAAATATGACACAATTAAGATGAAACAGCGCAAATATATCAAGCAGAGATACAGTCACGATGATAAATTTCGGACCAAAATGTGTTCCTATACCAAGGAAAGGTATGGTCGTGATGGTGAATTTCGGCGCAAACGGCGCTTTTATATCAAGCAGAGGTATGCACATGACGATGAATTTAGGCGCAAACAGCACTTTTATATCAAGCAGAGATATGCACATGACGATGAATTTAGGTGCAAACAGCGGTCCTTTATCAAGCAGCGATATGTTCATGACGATCAATTTAGGCGCAAACAGCGTTCCTACATCAAAGAACGTTACGCACAGGACCCTGCCTTCAGAGCCAAGCAGAAGGAAAACATGCGTTTGCGCTGGAAAGCCAAACATGATTCATCAATGAAGGTAAATGCAAATCGCACTGCAATGAAACTGCTACAAAAATACAAAGTCATCAACAGATTATGCAAAGAGAGAAACGACCATGCAATCATGAAAGCTGTTGCGCTATTCCAAGCTCTGGTAAAAAATGGACTTTTGTTTGCACAGTTTGCCACAGAGCATTATTTCCCAATCAAGTACGCCAGCTGACCAAATATAAGAAAAACAAGGACGTTGTTTCAAGTTGCCTTACACGAAGGTTTGTTCATGTTTGTAATCGTGAATGTAACACATGCTGCAAAGTACCGGATGAGAGAAAAATGGAGTGGATATGTCACACCTGCCATGCACATCTCAAAGATGGTAAAATGCCAGCACTTGCTGTAACTAACAATCTCCAACTTGCAGACATTCCCACTGAACTGTGTGATCTAAATATTCTGGAAAGACATCTCGTTTCAAAATGCATTTCATTTGCCAAAATCGTCCCTCTGCCAAAGGGTCAACAACGAGCCATCCGTGGGAATGTTGTGTGTGTACCATCAGAAGTGGAAGAAACGATCAATGTCTTGCCCAGACTAAGAAGTAGGTCTCAGGTGTTGAGAGTGAAACTGAAAAGACGACTTTGTTACAAAGGACATCAGATATTTCAAACGGTCACTTGGTCCAAGTTAATGAGTGCCCTGATAAAACTGAAACAAATTCATCCGCAGTACAGAAACATCACAATTCGCGACGATGCTGACCTTTGTGACCCGACGCTCACTGATGATGACAGCGGCTCTGATGAAGACGAAATGAACGAGAGTGACTACAATGAGGAAGACCTCGAGGCAATCCACGCATTTGAGAGGGATGCTCTCTGTGAATTGAACAGTGACTCACAGAACGATGCACGTGGTAATGTGCAGCAACAACAGTGTGCTGAAAATGTGGACGAAGGTGATGCACCAAACGGTGGGGTTATCCTGGAGTCATGTCTCCAACCAAATGATGTGTCAGAGGAAATTATGAGTTTTACTCAAGGCATTTACTGTGTGGCTCCTGCAGAAAGGAATAACCCCGTAAGCTTTTTCAGGACTCCCAAACTTGAGGCCATGGCATTTCCAGTTCAGTTTCCAACCGGAAAAAACACCCTTGATGAAGAAAGACAAATAAAAGTCACACCAAGCAAATATTTCAAAACACGTCTGTGTTGTGTGGATGAACGTTTTGCTCGTGATACAAACTATTTGTTTTTTGCTCAGTTTGTGATTGAAATTTACCTGGCAACATCAAGCATGAGAATCCAGCTACGCAAAGGTAAACCTTTTACCAGGGATGGTCGGAGGATAAACAATGCTATGCTGCAGGACAAACGTGAAGTTGAAAAACTGGTGCGCAGCAGGGATGCAGTCCGTTTCATGACGCCCCTGAGAGGCACGCCAGCCTATTGGGAAAGAACCACCAAAGATATTTTTGCAATGATCCGACAGCTGGGTACACCCACATTCTTTTGCACATTTTCTGCTGCCGAAATGCGTTGGGAAGAGGTCATCACTGCCATTAAAGCGCAACAAGGTGAGGTGGTGAATTTTGCTGAACTTGACTGGGCCACGAAGTGTGAAATTCTGCGCAGCAATCCTGTGACGACAATGCGCATGTTTGACAAACGTGTGGAAGCTCTGTTCAGAGATTTGATCCTCTCTCCGGCACGACCGATTGGTGAAGTCGTCGACTACTTTTACAGATTGGAGTTTCAGCACAGAGGAAGTCCTCACATTCATTGCCTCATATGGGTTAAAGATGCCCCTGTATTTGAGGAAGCCTCAGAAGGAGCCATCTGCGATTTTGTGTCCCGCTACATCTCGGCTCAGCTGCCGGACCCAGAAAAGGAACCCGAGTTGTATAAAAAAGTCACAGAAGTTCAGATGCACAGCAAAGGTCACACCAAAACGTGCGTCAAACACCAAGGTGCAAACTGCCGATTTGGTTTTCCCAGACCACCGTACGAAACCACAATGATCATCACACCTGTAACTTGTGAAAATCAAGATCAACACAAGGAGAAGCAGGTGGTGGCAAATGACAAACTTGTTCGTGTGCAGCGTTTGCTGAATGAACCTGAAACCTCATCCCTGACTTTGCCGCAGCTTTTGGCTAAATGCGAGCTCACTGATGCCGAGTACGTGGAGTGTTTGTACATGACCGCCTCAAAGAGTTCTGTTGTGCTCAAGCGAGATCCAAAAGACTGCTGGGTGAACAACTACAACCGCCATTTGCTTCTTGCCTGGAATGCCAACTTGGACATCGAGTACATTCTGAATGCCTATTCGTGCATCGCATACATCTGCAGCTACATCAGCAAAGCTGAACACGGTCTGAGTCAATACCTGAAATCTGTTTTTGAAAACTCACGCAATGAAAATGTCAATGAGAGCGATGAAATGAAACAAATCATGCAAGCGTACTCAAAGAAAAGAGAAGTGAGTGCTCAGGAGTGTGTTGCACGCGCGTGCGGCTTGCATATGAAACAGTCCTCTCGCAGTGTGGTATTTGTACAAACGAGTGACAATCCGCTGAAAATGAGTTATCCTCTCTCGCTCCTTGAGGGCAAAACGCAGGAATCTCATGAAGTGTGGATGACTGGCCTGCCGGAAAAATACAAATCCAGACCTCAAACAGAGGAATTTGAAGTCATGTGCTTGGCTGATTTTGCATCAATGTGCAGAATTGTTTATGGCAAACAAGCCAAAGGTAAGAATGTTTTGCCTCTGCTGAACGACATGGGCTTTGTCCAGAAAAGAACAGAAAAACATGCGGTCATCAAATACTGCAAATACTCTGAGCAAAAGAATCCGGAGGAATATTACTGCTCCTTGCTCAAGCTGTACCTGCCTCATCGTGCTAATTGCCAGTTAAAATCTGAACGCTGTCCCTCATATCAGTTGTTTCATGATCATGCCTGTGTACAGTTACCATATAACGACTCTGTGGAGCGTGTGTGCGAAATTGTCAACAGGAACAGAGAAAGGTATGAGAAACACAGTAAAGACATTGACGATGCCATCCAAGAGGTGGAGGAGAGCGGGCTCGTCATAAACGAATGGTGCCACCTGGCTCCTGAGAGCGAGTTGCAAAGACTCGAATGCATTGAAGAAAACAACGCAAGAGATGAACCAAATGACAACGTGGAGGACAATGTCCCGGACTATAACGTAAGGTCAGAAACGTCTGAAATTTCCATTGCGACAGAAGCTGCTGCCATCGATCCCGCAGTGTTACGTGACATGTATCGGAACCTGAACCAAAAGCAAGCGTCTGTTTTCTACAAGGTCAGAGATTGGTGCATAAAACGTGTGTGTAGCTCAAAGCCCATCGAGCAGTTCTTCTACCACATCAACGGTGGCGCCGGGACCGGCAAATTACATCTGATCAAGTGTATCCACGCAGAGGCTACCAAAATACTGCAGAGACTACCACGACTGGCTGAGGAGGCCGACATTTCCAAACAGACGGTCGTTCTCGCAGCCTTCACTGGCACGGCAGCATTCAACATTTCTGGGACAACTTTGCATTGTCTGCTCAAACTGCCGAGAAGTCTCAAACCCCCGTACCACGGCCTGGGCAATAAACTGGACGAAGTCAGAGCCGAGCTGTCGATCGCCCAAATACTCATCATCGACGAGATTTCCATGGTGTCCAAAGACCTCTTTGCCTACGTGAATGCCAGGTTGATACAAATCAAAGGCATCAATTTACCTTTTGGTGGCATGTCTGTTCTTGCTGTTGGAGATTTCTTTCAGCTCCCTCCCGTGAGACAGTCCAAACCGCTATGCGTGTACGATCCCACTCGGCTGGACCACTGGCGGGACAACTTCAAAAAGATCACGCTCACCGCCATCATGAGGCAGAAAGACGATGTTGCCTTTGCTGAACTGCTGAACCGACTCCGGGTGAAAGAAAAGTCTGATGAACTTTCGGAACTGGACAGAGCTCTTCTTGCTACGAGGTACACTTCTCCAGAAATGTGTCCAAGTCATATTCTGCATGTTTTTGTTTTAGGTAGATGGCCATAACTCTGCGATGCTGGATCTGCTTCATAAGGACATTGTACAAATTGATGCAGATGACTACAAGAAGGACAAACAAACTGGCAGAATGGCGAGGCAAACTTTCCCTGTGCAAGGCGCTAAGAGCGAGCTCCCGGACTCGATCAGAGTTGGCCTCGGTGCTCGTGTTATGCTCACGCGTAATTTTGATGTTCAAGCAGGTCTGTGCAACGGGACGTTTGGAAAAATTGTGGAATTGGTCAACTATCCGAATGAAGCCCGTGTAAAGAAAGTTGGGTTGGAACTTGATCATGTGAGTAACACAGCGCGTGCCGCTAACCGTGTGTACATTGACAGACAGGAGGAAAAGCTGAAAAAGCCTGGAGTGACGCGCTGACAGTTTCCCATCAAGCTTGCTTTTGCCTGCACGATCCACAAGGTACAAGGCATGACAACATCAGAGGCTGCTGTTTTGCTGAAAGGCGTTTTGGAACACGGCATGGGGTACATAGCTCTGAGTAGAGTGACTTCGCTCAGCGGTCTGCATATTCTGCATATGGACGAGAGAAGACGTCATGCAAATCCAGAAATCACTGCTGCTCTTGCTGAGATGGCAGAGGATTCTTTGGAGAGCGTGATGCCCCTCCTTCACGTGATGCCGTCGGTAGATCGAGCAAATCACCTGGTTGTCGTCCATCATAACACAGAAGGGCTGTCTTGTCATGTGCAGGACATCAGGTGCCACCACGAGCTGCACTTTGCTGATGTTTTGTGCTTCACAGAGACACACCTTCAAGGATCTGTGGCTGATGGACGTGCCTGCTTGGAAGGCTTCACAATGTTTCACAGGAACCGAAGAGATTCTTACACAAACTGTCCTGACTTGGCGACGAAACTTGGTGGCGGCGTAGGTATTTGTGTCAAAAGTCACATTGCAGCCCAGGAAAAGAAATACATACAGGGTGTGACCGACATTGAATTTGTTGTGGTGAAACTTGAAGCTCCCCTCAATGTGTTGATTGCTGCCGTTTACAGGCCTCCAGGCAACAGTCTGCGCACTTTTCTGCCAAGCTTGGGAAATCTCTTGCGGTACCTTGAAGTAATGGACCATCATCAGATCTTGGTATGTGGAGATTTTAATGAAGATATGCTATCTGCCTCATTCAAGCCCATTCTCGATTTGTTTCGCTCAACAGGTTACACGCAACTCATAACCACTGCTACCACTGACAAAAACACATTGCTTGACCTAATTTTTGTCTCTCGACCTCAGTGTGCTCTTCATTCAGGTGTCTTGCAAACGTACTACAGCTATCACAATCCTGTTTTCTGTGTTTTGGCCACTGAAAGGTAAGTCACAGCTAAATTATGTGGTTCAGCATTTGCAAAAAGGATGGAAATCAGAACGTGAACGTTGTCGTAAGTGTATAATATTAGTGGTGGGTGCATAGTATTAGTGGTGGGATGTGGTGTGGGTGCATAATATTAGTGGTGGGATGTGGTGGATGATTTGGTGCCTTTAGGTGAGATGGGATCTGGGGTGAAGGTTGCTCAAAATGACAAATGAAAGAAACCTGAAAATCAAAAATTAATAATAACTACAGACCTATGTATGACATACTTTATGTTTTCTGCAGATAGGATAACTATAGCTGACCTCATGTCTATGGTGGGAAGATAGTCCTGTAGGTTGAGATGGAATAGTGGTTGGGGGTCGGTGAGGAATCACGTTGAGTTAAGGGAAGGCAAAGGGTTTTTAAAATTTCAAAAAGCCTTCCCTTAACTCAACTTTTTTATTTTTAAAAAGCCTTCCCTTAACTCAACTTTTTATTTTTAAAAAGCCTTCCCTTAGCTCAACATTTTAATTTTAAAAAATGTTACTTTTATTTTTTTAAATTTTTACTTTTAAAACTTTTAGCTTTTTAACTTTTTACATTTTTAAATTAACTTATGGTTGAGAGGAGACTTTTTAACTTTTTAAACCTATATTTTACAATCAAATTTTAACCTTTTAAACCTTTATTTTACAATCAAATTTTATAACCTTTTAAACCTTTGTTTTACAATCAAATTTTAACCTTTTAAACCTTTATTTTACAATCAAATTTTAACCTTTTAAACCTTTATTTTACAATCAATTTTTAAAGATGAGTTAAGGGAAGGCCTTTTACAGTTGAATTTTTTAATTGTTTTGAATTTTTATTTTGAATTTTTTTCAATGTCATAATCACAAGGCGAGAACAGAAAACAGATGAGGTAAGTTGCTCGTCATGAAACATGTTTTTTCCTCTCTTTCTAAAGACAGTAAATGCTGCTATTTCACTCTTTTGTATTTTAACAGTTTTTATCTGGCGAAAGCAGTTCATCCCAG
Organism: Syngnathus typhle; assembly: GCF_033458585.1. NCBI lineage: Eukaryota > Metazoa > Chordata > Actinopteri > Syngnathiformes > Syngnathidae > Syngnathus > Syngnathus typhle. Next base: position 971,878 of record NC_083742.1, read on the forward strand.
AATGGAGGCCAGAGGTAGGCATGACATATCACCTTATTGTAATGTAATTATAACATTGCAACATGTTGTAATTTATAGTTAAGCTTGTGTAAGCCCTCTGTAGAATCATACATTTTCAATCAATTTTGCTGGATTGTCCTTTTTTCTCCACAAAGACCTTGAGCATGCAAAAACATTCATCATGGCCCAATGACTCCCAAGCAGACTCAAGGCACGCCACCCCTACAACATGGCAGCACAAGAGATGCTCAATTCCATCCCTGAAGACATCTCCAGAGATGCCTGGCTGGCAGCAGCTTGGAAGCTGGAGTGGAAGGCAGCTGGCCCCTCCCTCATGCACCGTTATGTCTGGGAACCAGGAGACGGCGCCATAGGAGGAGACAAACTACCTCGCCAGCAGTGCACCTCACTGAACCGCTTAAGAACTGGTGTTGGGCGCTTCAACATGTCTAGTGGGGACTGGCGGACAGTGCGGCATGCGAGTGCGGAGCCCCCGAGCAGACAGCCGACCACATCATCAACACCTGCCCCCTATATAGACCACCCTCAGAGGCCGGCCTCTTCGACCTGGGACCAGAGATGCTGGTGTGGCTCCATGACACCAAGTTGGAGCTCCGACGTTACACAAGAGAGAGAGAGAGAGAGAGAGAGAGAGAGAGAGAGAGAGAGAGAGAGAGAGAGAGAGAGAGAGAGAGAGAGAGAGAGAGACTCCCAAACCAGGGTGGCAAGAAGCAGGACTTCTCATTCCTCTGTAAGTAGCCAATTATTATTGACTATTGTCACAAAACACTCTCTTTAATTTTGAATGTCTTTTTCAACTCATGTCCTCAACCACCTCTATGTTTTTTCTTCTTCAGTTTTTTATGTTGCGTGTGGCTCCACATGCTCCATTTGTCTAGACCACCTTGGCCACCTTGGTACTCAGCCTTGATGAGACCTGGCCTGTCTCGCCAAAAAAATGACCGAAATTTTAAGAAGATCCATGGGACCAGTGTTATTCTCCTTTTCTATTGACTCCAAGCAACGGGTAAGTAATTGTCATTCCAAATTGAATGTGTTCATATCATTCACTCAAGATGGACACAAGTTGTACATATGCTTGATGTATGACTGTATTGTAATGTGATTTTTAAATATGAATTAATTATGATGTTATATTATAGCACAGGGAGAGCCAAGCCTTTCAAAAAGACCTGTACAAGGGAGGCCAGCATCATGAAACACAAACTCTCAAACCAGCATGGTAACACACAGGACTTCTTCTGATTCTTCTGTGAGTAACCAACAAGGAACATTTTCATGAAGCATTTTCCTCCTTTTCCTCAACACCTCTTTCATGTTTTTTTTAGTATGTTCTTGGGTCTTGCCTGTGGTTTTACACGCATCCAGAAATGCTGACAAAGAACAGCTTGGCCTTTAACAGTCGGAAGCCTCTGATTTTACTCTACTAAGCCTCAGATACAGTCTGTTTTCTGTTCTCATTTATTTATTTATTTATTTATTTATTTATTTATTTATTTATTTATTTATTTATTTATTTATTTATTTATTTATTTATTTATTTATTTATTTATTTATTATATGTTTGCCTCAAATTATGTTTGTATTATCTTTTGTATAACAGCGTCTACAATCATGTTCCACTTAAACTCTTAAAAAACAACACTGAAATTAACATAACATCCATCCATCCATTTTCTGAACCGCTTAGTCCCCACGGGGGTCGCGGGTGTGCTGGATCCTATCCCAGCCGTCATCGGGCAAGTAGGCGGGTGACACCCTGAACCGGTTACCAGCCTATCGCAGGGCACACAGAGACATACAACCATTTGCACTCGCACTTCAGTCTTCAATCGGCCTACCAAGCATGTATTTGGGATGTGGGAGGAAACTGGAGTGCCCGGAGAAAACCCACACAGCCCGGGGAGAAGATGCAAACTCCACACATGGAGGGCCGGAGGTGGAATCGAACCCGCACCCTCCTAACTGTGAGGCGGACGTGCTACCCAGTGCCCCTTCACATAACATTCAAAATACAAAATAGCATCCCCATGCACAAGCATGACTTTCTTTATGGCATATTTTTGCCCCACTGCCGTCTTTGATTCAGCTGGAAAAAGAATCATACTGCGTTTGTGTCCTAAAAAGCACACTTTTTCTTTTCTTGCGTTTGGTTCATTATGAAATTTGAACACATTTAAGTCTTAATTCATTATTGTTTATCATCACTGTGTTTATTATTTATTTAATCAGTAAAACATTTGATATGTTTTCTGTTTTTGTTTGTTCTTGTTCTTTGTTTGTTGTCGTTTATCATTTTTATGTTTATTATTTATTATTTTTGTTATTTCTTGAGAGTTTCTAAAAGTTATTTATATTATTTCTAGCATTACATGTTTGATTCAGCAAAAAAACAACAACATTGTATTTAGTCCGATAAAGCACCAATTTTTTTCTTGTTGTGTTTGCTTTATTATGTTTATTGTTTCCAATATTTAAACATAACTTTGAACTCATTCAAGTCTTTGTTCGTTGTCGTTAATCATTTTTATGTTTATTATCTATTGAATCAGTAAAATACTTGATATGTTTTTATTTGTATGTCTTCAGCGTTTCTGAAAGTTATTTACATTATTTCTTGCATTACTTCTTTGATTCAATTAAAAAAACTGTATTTCGTCCCAAAAAGCACAATTTTTTTTCTTCTCGTGTGTGATTTATTATATTTTGTTTCCAATATTTAAACATGAATTTGAACACTTTCGAGTCAAGCCCAATTTATTCATACTTTTTCAGAGTTTCTGAAAGTTATTTATATTATTTCTTGTATTACTTCTTTGATTCAATTAAAAAAAATAAACTATTTCGTCCCAAAATCAGGACTTTCCGGGTTAACGTAATAAGTCGGTGAGCGATTGGCTAAGGCAGCGCCCAATTACGTGAGCGGTTGTCTAAGGCAGCGCCCAATTATGTGAGTGGTTGCTAAGGCAGCGTTATGGTAGCCAATCAGAGCGGGTGCTCTGTAAACTATTGCGTTTCTGCGTTACTGTGGAAATTATTACTCGCCACTTTAAACTTTGTGAAAATTAATTAAGTATTCCAATATCCTCACATTTCATTTACTAGACATTTGCGTGTACATACCTTTTCTAAGTTTTAGAAAAGTCGCGTACACGGAGATTTGCGCTGCAGATAAGAGTTAACATTCAGCAACTTACAAAATACACAAATCAGACATTTATTCGTTTAAGAATACTAATTCATAATGTTCATATGCCCATGTCTTTCACCACGTAGTAATTGCCAATTTATATTTGGTGAACGACATCTGGCCGCAGAGAATGACATTTAGAATCGCGATCAGAATTGTAGTCGAAAATACGTTTTCACCATGACTGACAGCTCTCGATCGTATAATCACATTTCACATGATGTGTTTAGCAGTTAGTATTTTTCTTTCTTCCGTGTGTAATTAATATCATATTAATGTTGCATGGGGGCGGAGTTGGGGGTTGTGCTACGTTCATAGAAATCTGAATTCACAAGGACTGTGATCGTAGTATATCATTAACATCATCTTAAAATGCCGAAACATGTTCACTCAATCGTTTAGTCACATTTCGGACGAATTTACAGAGTCACTGGTGTTCTTAACACGGGGACAGCGGCTGTTTTGAGCTACCTCTAACAGCGGGGTGCGTCAATTGACGCGCCATCGATGCGACACGCTACCGTCGCACATCACGTGTTGTACACGTCATATTAACGCGATCGTCTTGTTCGAGCCCATGCCCCGAGAACGTAATTGTGTGAGGATATTGTCGCGGAGTGACGAGTGTAATTGTATCATAGTTTATGGAGAAAAACAATTTAAAAGGGACATTCAACGCGCTGTCAAATCAGTCATATTTAAACTTGCGCAATGACGTCGGCATGTGGTCGCGGAGGAAAACGTAAGTTTTGGGGGGAATTTTTTAGCAGCATGGGCGATAATTAGAGGTATCAATGTTTTATTTATGCCATCGCTAACACACACAGGGCGGTTATTAGAATATGGGCGATAATTAGAATAATTACGGTATTGCAAATACAATTGCAAAGAAACAATTGGTTGAGGAGCAGTTTTATAGCAGATTTTTGTTGTTGTATTGCGATACCGTATTGCTAATGCTAATCTGTTGATTGTGTCGCGAGAGCGAGAGAGAGAGCGAGCGAAAGAGAGAGAGAGAGTGTCTCAGTAAAGATATGTCACACTCTCATTTCACCTGAGTAAGGTCCCTTAGGGCATCATGTTGCCTTAGTAATTGAAGCCTAGATCTACATTTCAACAACTGGTACTAATTTGACATTTTCATTACAGGATCAAAGAGAAATTAAGGTCCTCACATGGCGCGAAACCAACTTTTTCCATGTCAAACTTGGACAGCGGCTGTCCATGACACACATGACAACATCATCTTCTAGTGGCGTGGAGCTCCACTCCACAGAAAATACTGTAATAAAGGTACCTAAAGCAAGCAGTTTTTTATGTGTATAAACAAAGGTGTTCTCAATTGAATCAATACTGTTATTTACTTGGGATGCACTGCTATCAGTGGCTCATCATCATTAAGGTTGAAGTCAGATTCATGCTTTAGGAGTTTTCTCAAAATCTGGATCACCAACTTTGTAGGATATTGTCTCAGATACAGCTGTCTGTCTGTCTATCTGTCTATCTGTCTGTCTGTCTGTTTATATATCTATATCTAACCAACCTACATACCTACCTACCTACCCAACCCCATCCATCCATCCGTCCATCCATCCATCCATCATGTTTTCTCGTGGTGTTTCAAACATAATAAATTGTCATGAAATTTCTTTGCGCAGGAACTGGAAGAAGAGCCCTTTCGCTTTGTGGCCTTTAAAATCAAAGGTGAACAGGTGGAGTTTGTGGACGCCACCAATGCCACCAGAATGGTTCCATTAGAGGAGTGGAACCGAAAATTCCCCGATGGCCCTAATCTTCCCCTAGAGGGGTTTTTGTGGTAATTTTTTTTTTTGTTCTGTTTGTATTTTGTGTTACTTGTTTGTTCTGTTTAAAATGTTCTACTATTAAAGTTTAAAGTTAAATGCACAAAATAATCATTGTTTATTTTATTCATTTTTATTAAATTATGATAATATATTTCACCACTTCATCAACATTTGCCCCTTATAGAGACTACCCTCAGAGGCCGGCCTCTGCGACCAGACATGCTGGTGTGGCTCCACGACACCAAGTTGGAACTCTGACGTTACACGTGAGAGAGAGAGAGAGAGAGAGAGAGAGAGAGAGAGAGAGAGAGAGAGAGAGAGAGAGAGAGAGAGAGAGAGAGAGAGAGAGAGAGAGGCAACGTCATCCGCCGATTTAGGTGACCCAGTTTATTATTTTGTTTATAGCAAATACAGTCGCAAATATATTGTTTCAATGTGTAGTTAATGGTATTAATGTATTGTATAGTATATGATTTGAATCTATTTTAATCTATAGTAATGGTATTTTACCCATGTCTTATTTTGGGATATTTGTAACTTCTGCTGTCTTTATTTTAGTATTCTGGAATACTATGGTTTATTTTGAAAATGTTGTTCAGATGTCGCATGTATTCCCATTCTAGATTGATAGATAGAATTTACGGTAGCGTTCTTTGGCCCGCTGTCCAAAGAACATAGAAAACAATACGGAATGCGATCATCTCATGTGCGGTGGCACCACAAAGAAGATTGCAGAAGTTAACTCAGCAGCATGGACGCGTTCCAGGCAGTTACTGCGACCGCAAGGGGGTAAGTATTACTAAAAAGAAGCACACAAGTTTCAAACTTGCTGAGTGGACAGTGAAGCAGAAAATAGATTTGTCAAAAAGTGTGAGGAAAATATGCACTGTCTGCCGACTCACATTTTCCATAGTCCATGTGGAACTGACTCACCTTAAGCAACACGGTGGACACGAACGAAAAAACGCACAACTAAGCAAGGGGGAACCTGGACAGATCCATCAGGCAACGACAAAGATAGTACGTAAATATTTTTTTAAACCCTCTCAAGGTTAATATGAGAATGTACAATGGATGTCTATCGTATAGAAAAAGCTATATTAGATTTTGGGTGTAATAAACGACCAGGTAAATAGATAGATAATACATAAAAACCATTCGTTTGCATACATTGATAAATAAAAGATCAACATTATGTGGCACTTGCCTCCCCAGAACTTTTGGTTTATAGGAAGTTTTTTTTTTTTCTATGGAAGAAACCCATGCGCCCAAGTGCAATATGAATTTTCGCCAGTAGAGGACGCTGAAAATAAATGTTGCACAGCGGATGAGCTGTCTTCATCATTTCTGTCTGTAACAATTGCACACACAGCCTTACATTTGTAACTAGTTTTAGGAGATGTGCATATTTTTAAATGGACATGCAATGTAATTCTGTCAACCTTTAAATAAACTGTTATTTTATTTTTAATGTGGATAGAGGATTTATTTTTGGTGTTTCCGATTTTACTGCAGATTATCCAGACATCCCCAACGTCAAAGCAGCAGTATTTTTGTCCTCAGCATCCTTATTTTCCACAAAGGTTTCTACATTTTTCAACCGAATCAACACATTCCAACTTTCAACTGTTCATCTTTTGCCTACCTATTCCACAACTTCCCACTTACCAAAAATTTCAAATTTTCAAATTTGAACTTCAACCTAATTCTCTACAATTTACTTTTTCTACTCTAATTTCTACATTTTGCAGACGATTCAACCCATTCCAACTTTCAACTGTTCATCACTTGCCTACCTATTCCGCAACTTCCCACTTACCAAAAATCCCAATTTTGAAATTCAACCAAATTCTCCAAAAGTTTGTTTTTCTACTCTAATTTCTACATTTTTCAACTAATTCAACCCATTCCAACCCAAACTGTTCGTTTGCCTACTTATTCCACAACTTCCCACTTACCAAATATTCCAACATTTCCATTTTGAAATTCACCACAATTAGTCCACATTTTCTTCATTTCTCAAGTAATTCAACTCATTTCAGCAGCATTCCCCAAAAAAGTTATTCATACATTTCGCCTTCACACGCAATTTCTCCAGAAATTGCAAAATTCTAGTTTAATGATGTTACTGTTCTAAAAACGTGCAAAAAAACGTGTTTTTATATAATGTTTCGATGGAGACTAACATTTGTCACTACAGTTATAAAAACAATGCACTGTACACATTTTGTGGACAAACACAATGTAAATAAATGCATTACATTCCACAGTTTTAATGATTTTATACACTGCTTTTTTGTCCTGGGCCAGACATGGGGTGAAATGCGTGGGAAATTTGTATGTAGGGGGCAGTTTTGCAACTTGGGAACAACTAATTACGAAATTTAATTTATCTGGCACTCAATTTTTTCGATATCTCCAAGTTCGAGATTTTGTTCGAGTTCAGTTTTCATCATTCCCCCTACAACCGGATTCCAGTCCCCTGGATGACTGTTTTACATTAAATCTACAACAATCGGGTGGTGTGTCCCAACTGTATAGAATGATCTGTAACATTAATTGCCCGCCACTCCATCATTTGAAGACCCAGTGGGAAGGAGATCTGAGTTTGAACATCTCTGATGAAATTTGGCAAAAGGCTATCAGTAAGATATACAGTACATCCATTTGTGTCAGACACAGGCTAATACAGTTTAAAGTATTTAATCGATTACATTATTCACGGACTAAATTGGCTAAAATGATTCCAGGTGTGGACCCTACTTGTACCCGCTGTAAGCAAGCTGAGGCATCCCTAGGGCACATGTTTTGGTCATACCCCAAATTACATACATTTTGGTCTAGAATTTCTGACACATTCTCCTACATCTGTAAGAGAAGAATTGACCCAGATCCAGTCACGGCAGTATTTGGGGTTGTACAGACAAAAGGAGTCTCGAAGGCTCAGTCTCAGATGATGGCGTTTTCCTCATTACTCGCTCGACGTTTGGTTCTTATGTGTTGGAAATCTCCATTGCCCCCTAGGCACTCTCGCTGGGTGAGTGAGACCATGTCCTTCCTCCAGTTGGAAAAAGTTAGAACCACAATCCAGAAGGAGAATTTTAGAA